>NC_057804.1:620301746-620452591 GCF_018294505.1 Triticum aestivum
CTTCTCGGCTTGGGTCTGTGTACTGAGGGTCGGGGATAGTAGAGTAACTTTGCTTCTCCCCAAATAGTGGGCGGGAGCGATTTCGGGCAAGGAGGGCGTGTTTTGAACTATAGTGGGCGCGAGCGAATTCAGGCGAGGAGAGCGTGTTTTGAAATAGTGGGCGCGAGCTATTTCGGGCGAGGAGAGCGTGTTTTGCCGACCATGGTTTATGAATTATTCGGCACATGTCATTTCGGCCTAGGAGAAGGCGCGATTGGATGAAGTTACGAACCTACCCTCGATGTACAACGGGCAATTGATGCGTGTCCCACATAGGACGGTAATTTCGCGTCTCCCATTTATTTGCTCGGGCGAATTCCACCGAGCAGAGAGGATGTTTAACGGTTCATTCAAATTTTGGGAGAACGAGCATCCACGTCTACCTTACCAAGTCGGTTCGAATCAAATTTTGAAATATTAGCTTGCCACTTCTTTTTTAGATGGAGAGATGATGCTCGGGAGTAATGTGTTTTTACATGCTCGTTGCTAGCGATTTACTATATGACAAATAGTTGACCCACTCAAAAACGCAAATCAAACCCAAAATGAAATATCTAAATTCAATGAACTAGATCGTTTAGTAGGTCAAAATAGTGAACTAAATCCAAAATTGAACACCTCAATCGAGTAGCATGTTGTACAGTATTATAGTACTCCATGAACATGTTGAAAGTCAAATTAATGAACTTGTTTGATATACGCATATATCCATTCATGTGTGGATTGCAGACAACATGGTCTCCAATTTAAATATTTGAATGCAAGTTTATATCAGTCTTTGATGCATAAAACGCGACCTCCCCCTCTCCCGGACTCCTGTTCTCTCTCTCTCTCTCTCTCACTCTCTCACCGACAATCTTCAATTCTGTCGCACGCATCCGACACAAAAACCTTGTTGGTCCCTCCCTCTCTCTCTCTCTCTCTCTGTGTGTGTGTGGGGGGGGGGTCTTTCTAGTCCGCATTCATATATACACCATCTATAGGTCTCTCTCGCACACTATGTATGATACTCTAGCTAGTCCAAGCTAGAGATCTTGGGTGCACTCATCGTACGCACACAAATTCCTTGGCTCTTTGCCCGTAACTCTCTCACGCACCACTATGTCGTCTCGGAGCTCTTCCCCCTCTCTCTCAAACTCTCCATCCACCTGGGTCACACATACACATGCATATCTCACTTGCACTCGATAGGCCCATCTAAAACTCTATCTCTCTCCATCGTTCTCTCTCCATCTCACACGCACACACACACAGACAATCTCATGCCCAGCTAGCCAAGTATGATGGTTTCTCACTCAATTGTAGGCACACGCAGTCCCCCGTATATGTATATGACTAGCTAATCTTAGTCTCCGTCACAAACATGTGCATGGTCTATCTCGATTTCTCTCGGGGCATCTTTCTATCGCGCACGCACTCCCTCGATCTCCCACCCATATAGTCCCCTCACGATCTCGAGGGGATCTCTCTATCACAAACACACCCTCTCTCCCTCCCCATGCGTCCATGCCATCCATGTGTCCCTCTCGACCTTTTTTCCTTGTTGGCCAGACCTCTATTGGACATGTGCTACAGGGGTGTCTCTCTCCGTTGCAAACAATCACACACTAGCTATCTTCGTGTATCTCCTCGCCTCGCTTTTCCATCTCGGAGATGCATGCGGATATGTTCGCATAAGAAACAAAAAAACACACTCTCTCTCTAATTTATCGTTTGTTGTCACTTTCTCTTTCACACACATACTCTTTTTGCACACTTACTCATTCTCCTTCACACGCACTTGATCTATCTCGACTGAGGCACTCACCTCCGTCCATAGCACATAGATTTATTGAAAAGTCAAACATCACAAAGTTTGACCATGTACGTGGAGAAAAAGAATTACATCTAGTACAGCAAATATATACCATTAGATTCACCATGAGATGTAGTTTTGTATGATGTATCTTTGGTATTGTAGATATAAATAACATTTGCGTAAACCTGATCAAAGTTTCCAAAGTTTGACTTCTAAAAAATTTACATGCACTGCATTATCGAGCGGATGGAATATCTCTTTCCCCCTCTCAGCTATCTGATGCACCACTCAGCCTTATCGGGGCTCCTCAATCTCTCTCAAACATTATTGGTCAGTTTGGTTCGCGACCTGACCCTCATGCCTTGATGGTCGGTACTGCCTGGTGTGGACGTGAGATGTAAAATATTTCTGCCTGGCCAGGCTTGTGTGGTGCTGAAGCGTTTGGTTCATGCCTGGGCCAGGCAAAGCATCAACGTCCCATCAATCAATCCATGCATCAATTATTTAATGCTAATATCCATCCATGTTGCTGTTAGCCTCGTGGCCGCACGACCAGGCATGGCCAGGCGTTCGAAATCGGTCGCTTGGGCCAGGCTACTTGAAGTGTCTGGAGTTCAGCCAGGCTAATTAAAGTGCAAGGGAACCCAGCCCAGGCGGGCTTTCTTTTTCACAGGGTAGCAACCAAACAAGCGTGCATGAAATCCAGCCACAACCCCAGGCCACGCAAAAGATGCTCACGGCGCAAGCCAAACGGGCCTTATATCTCCCTGGTTCACACATACACATGTCTCGCTCGCGCTATACATATAGACCCATCCAACACTCTCCGCCCTTGTTCTCTCTCCATGTGACACGCACCCCCCTAAGTACCATAATCCCTCACTCCATCATAGGCTCTGTTTGGATCCATGGGTTAGAGTTAGTTTGGGTTAGTTTGGAGTCAACTAACCCAAAAAGATCCAAACAGGAGGGTTAGTTTAGGTTAGATGCATCTAACCCATCCAAAAAAACTAACCCATCCAAGAGGTGCTTATTTGGGTTAGTTCTTCTTGGGAACACTAATAAACACTTTTTTCTCTCGCTCTCCCCGCAGCAGATCCCTCCCCACTTCCTTGAAGCTTCTCGTCCTCTCCCTCCCTCCCTCTCGCACCGCCCGTGAAGGTGCCTCGCCGTATCCGCGCTCCATCTAACCCTGCCATCCAAACACCTCTTTACTTAGAGTTAGTTCAGGGTTAGAATCTAACTCTAACCTCTAACTGAGTTAGAGTATCCAAACAGGGCCATAGGCGCAAGCACTCCCCCCTCCTAAGTATGATTATCTCTTACTAGCCATCAGGAACACACGTATTGTCTCCTTCCATCCATACGTCTATCTCGATATCTCTCGGGGCATCTTCTATCGCGCACACACCTTGTCACTCGATCTCCCACCCATGTAGTCCCATCACAATCTCTAGGGGATCTCTCTATGACAAACATACACTCTCTCCTCCCCATGTCTGCATTTTCTCTGTACGTCTCTCTCGACCTCTCTTCCTTGTTTGTCAGACCCCATTGGCCACGTGCTAGGGGTCTTCCTCTCTCGGTTCCAAACAACCACACACTATCTCCTCACCTTGCCTCCTTGTCGAAAATGCATGTGTGATATGTTTGCATAAGACACGCATGCTTTTTCTCCACTTTTATCGTGTGTTGTCCATGTCTCTTTCACACACGCACACACACTTTTTTCACTCTCTCTCTCTCTCTCTCGCCAGGGACTCTGTCACGTCCATAAGCATATGAATGTTTTGAAAAGTCAAACCTCAGAAAAGTTTGACTAGGTATATGTGGAGAAAAACATTTACATCTGGAACAATCATTAGATTCATCACAACATGTACTTACTTCATACTATCATTTATCTTTGGTATTGCCGATATAAGTAATTTCTTTATAAACTTGGTCAAAGTTTCAAAAGTTTGACTTTAAAAAAATGTTGTAACTACATTATCGAACGGAGGGATTAGTTCTTTATCTCTCTCTCTACTATCTCTCACGGGCCTCCCCTCTCACTCGAACTCTCTATACCGACGGATTATACGCTCATTGTGTCAGCGTATAGCTCTGTATATTGTTTAGTTGACCGATCAACCAATCCACATGCTGCGTTGTCAGCTCGTGTTCTGTATCTTGGTGTGCTGGCCCAAGTGGCAGTGGGTGAAAATAAGTAAACTAGAGGCCCATCTGACACGCGGTGAAGGAAACAAAGTTGAAACCACTCGGGGTAGCACCCCACACGCTAGTAAATTGAGGGCGCATTGAGGACAAACTTCTTGCGCACGAAGGACGCACTCGCGCACAATTCACCACTGCACGGCGGCATGCACAGAAGGACGCACTCGCGCACACCCAGCACACAACACACACCAGCACACGTGTACACCGGCGTCGCCGCCGATTGAGATGGACGGCGAGGCAGCCAACAAGCGGAGGCCGCTCGAGCCAAAACCGCATCCGGCGACCTGGACTTCATCAGCAGCCTCCCCGACGACATGCTGCTCGTCATCATCGGCCTCCTCCCCACAAAATCTGCCGTGCGGACCGCCCTGCTCTCCCGGCGGTGGCGCCCCCTCTGACGCTGCGTCCCCCTCAACCTCACCGTCGACAGCTGCCTCTGCGATGGGGATTGCAAACGCATGGCCGCAGTCTCCAAGATCCTTTCATCACACCCTGGGCCAGCCAGACGCCTTGACATCCGCATGTTCAGTACCAACTGCAAGGTCCAACCCAAGTTCGACGAGTGGTTCTTATCCCCCACCCTAGATCAGCTCGAGGAGTTCAGCTTTGAAGCTGGACGATGTCGCTCTCTGCCTCCGTCTGCGCTCCGCCTCACGCCAACGCTGCGCCGCGCCAGCTTCAGCTCCTGCTATCTTCCCCAGATTAATGCCGCGCCGGCCCTTCTTCTCCCTCAACTCAAGCAGCTCGACCTCTTCGATGTTGTCATCTCGAAGAAGGCTATGGAGCACCTGCTCTGCAGCTGTACTGCGCTCGAGTACCTTCGTCTTGAGCAAATCCACGGGTTCATTAGCCTCCACATCGCCTCGATGAATCTCCGATGGATTTATGTGTCTTGCTGGCCCTGCAACAAGACATCAATTGGGAAGAGATCACTCCAGCTGTTCCACGTTATGGTCATTGAGAATGCGCCTTTCCTTGAGAGATTGCTTGTATCGGATCTAGAAGGTCCAACAAAAATTAGGGTCATTGACGCACCGAAATTGACAGCGTTGGTGTACTCGTTTGCCAAATTCTTCGAACTCTTTATTGGATCCGTAATCGTTCAGGTACAGCACTCATCTTCTTCTCCGTCTTCTTGAAATTCACATTTTTAAATTTCTTCTTGATGTATTTACGACCGTCTTCCAGAAAATGATTCCCACAAGCTTGACCCAGTCCATGCACACAGTGAAGATCTTAGCACTAAAATCTATCGGCCCCAATCTAGATCAAAGTTGTTGGATTCCTTACATGCTTTCCATGCACGGAGAAGCTACTCATCGAGGTGAAACTTCTTTCCTATTAGTAAATGGTAATCACAACGTAGCTCAATTTTTTCGTAATTTTCCCAAATTACGATGACAAGTGTAGTGTTCAAAACTACATCTATGCACTGCACCGAAAGAAATGTTTTTAGTATTTTTTCTCACGTGATCAGCTGCATCATTTTTATGCTGTACTACTATAGTAGCCTAGGCTAGTCACAGTGGAAAGTAACTTAGACTACTCCAGTAACTCTATGGTTACCCTAAGGGCAAGTACTACCTCTGTCCTGGTTTACTCTTCCAATTTTGTAGTATCAAAATTTGACCATAGATTTAACTGACAAAATGTTAATGCATGTCACTAAGAACTATATCGTTGGATTCGTATTTGAACATAATTTCAAATGGTGTAATTTTTAGTGACATGCATTGGCATTTTCTTAGGTAAATCTATGGTCAAAATTTTATACTAAATACGAGGTAGTATTCCCTCCGTCCCAAAATTCTTGTCTTACATTTGTTTAGATATGGATGTATCTAACACTAAAATGTAAGTAGATACATCCGCATTTAGACAAATTTAAGACAAGAATTTTGGGACGGAGGGAGTACAAAAGTGGGCTATGTAGGCCAAAACATGTGCCAATTCACTTGTGATGCATTTGGCATCAATGCCCCTCCATTGCTCACCTGGTGCCCCAATCTGGAGCACCTACTTTGCTCCGGTGCCAAATTAACTCACGCAATGAAAAAACATTGCGTGGGAGAGAGAGAGGACTGAGGCAATAAAAAAACACTTGTTTGGAGAGTGAGAGGCTGGTGTAGTTGGTTTGATTGATTTGTTTATACATGTGGGTCTGTGTGCACAGCGGTGCCAACTCTCTCACATCGCGAGAGCGGTGCCAAAACCTTTTGATTTGACATCGATGCGTATTATGTGGCATACTTTTGCGAAATATGGCATCGGCCACATAGTGGAAGGCAACAAATGCCCAAGCTCTTCACGTGCTCCTAGTTAAATGAGAGGAAACAGAAACAGAGAGAGAGAGAGGGGGAGAGAGAGAGAGAGAGTGAAAAAATATCACTAGCCAGCCAACCCTATCGTATGAGAGAATGATATTGGTACCTCTTGATGACACGGCAATCTTATGCAGCCAGCTGCTCTAATATGTTCTCTTCTTTTGCAGATAAAAAAGACCCAAAAGTGAAAAATGTGCTGCACTATGACAATCTCATCGAATGCCTTGATCTCCATCTTACAGAAATTGATTTGATCGACTACCGAGGCAGCACATCTGAGATTAAATTGGCCAGGTTCTTTGTTCTGGAGGCAAGTGTTCTCAAGATAATGAGGTTTGGCGTTCTCCGACGCAACAATGAATGGCGTGCTGATCACCGCAAGCGTCTAAGCCTAAATGACAAAGTCTCCGCAGAAGCTGAATTTGTTTTTGAAACATCAAGTGGCCAGAGACTCGAAAACTTATTTGCCCATTAGTGACTTGTCAGGGCGGTGGATTTTAGTTTGTACGATAACGCTGCATCCACCTAAAGTAACGAAAGTTCTTACGTGAACTTCCTAGTAATTCCCTCTTCCTTGGTGCAACATTACTTCTAACATTTGTAATATCAGTTTGAAACTTGTAATATTGCCGTGTCCTATTCCTACGTTTTCAAAATCCTGTGAATCAAACAGGTCATGAGTTGGTGATGATGTTGTGCCTCCCATCTTTCACCAGTAGCCGTCGGATCTAGATCTGACGCATACAAACCAAGCTTCTCCATTTTTGCAAAAAGATGCCCATACTTGTTCCCTATTTACAAACAACTCCTTCTCTCTCACAATCAGCCTTATCTTCTCCCCACCACATCTAGAAGGGCATGGAAAAATCTGGCGCGATGTCCGCTGCCGGAGCAGTCCACCCCCAATCTTGGTGTTCCGTGCAATGCACGGGCATCTACGCACGGGAAATTATGTCGAACAGGGCTAGTTGTAAGCAGGCTAGCTCTACAGCCATGATGAAAGTGACTGCAGACGGTGAGGCTGACTATGGTATGCCGAACACGGCACCTATACTCAGGTGTCATCTCCGGCGCGGGGTCTTGTCACTTCACTGTGAGGAGCAGCATGTAATAATTTGACCAATGGGTAGTACAGTGCTAGTACTCCTAGGAGTACTACATTGGTAGTACTACTACTAGTACTAGTAGCACCACCGTCTGGATTTAGGAGTACTACCAGGTCCATCTGGATTTTAGTATTTGACTAGCAATATCTAGTAATGCATGTCACAAAAAATGTACTACTCCCTCTATAAATAAATACATGGTGTTTTATTCCTATCGGCGAGAGAACTTAATGTTTTCTTGCTAACTAGAGTCTTAATAGGATTACATGCAATGAACTAAACATTGCATGTCATGTTTGGTAGTCTCAAGTCATTGAAAGCATGCACGGCCCACATCTCTCATTGGTTGATATGTCACGAAATAAGAAATAAGGAGGGAGTTAATGCACCATGCCTAAGTGTTTTGGGATTATTTGGTTTTCATAATGTGACTTACACAACATTTTTGTTTACATGCATTAACATTTTATTAGTTAAATCAAAGGTCAAAACTTGGGGCAAAATGCAAAGGGGACCAATAAACCAGTAAACATCAAACTTCTCTCGTTTGGCCCCAACTAGAGGTCCGGTGAGATGACTATACTGCACCGGCATGGAGGGGGGCGCAGCTTCATTGACTTACGGCAACTGCCTTTGGGTGAATGACACGTGGGCCCAGGGGGTGGCTGGCCCACCTATCATACATCCAAAGGCAGGTGCAGTAGAGGGCCGAGGAGTAGTACGAAATCCTACACACCTACGCACGCTAACCAAGGGCAAGAGTGATCACTCAAATCGCAAGATCAGTTGACTAGTAGAAGCTAAGCTAGACCCATGGAGGCGATGAGCGTGAGCATCAGCCGGTTGTGCCAGATGGTCCACGACGCCGGCCTGCGGCCCGGCAATGAGGAACGACTCCAGGTAGTATTGCTTGAGGCCGGCAGGGCGAGCGGCCGCTTGGACGACAACTTCGTCTCCTTGTTCGACGAGGTCCTCGTCGGTTTCCTCGACAAGTTCACCGTCGTCAAGAAGCTCGCGGACGACTTTGATGTAAGCCTTCAGCCGACGCGCCCAGGCTCTGCGATGCCCGCCACCCTCAACAACCACTATGGTGACAACCTCTTCGACGCACTGGTGGCCCTGCGACTGCCCGCCGTCGCGTCGGAGAATGTCCACCTTGAGGTCGCGCTCGCCGCGCAGCGCCTGGCGCAGCAAGACACCATGGACAGAATCACCCACGTCTACGCGCATGCAAGAGGAGGACGATAGGACGCTGGCCTTCTTGGACCACAGGGCAACCTTGGACGCACTGTTCAGAAGCATGTTGAGCTCGCCGCCAACGCCGCTGCTCCTCACACGTCGGTTGGTGACCCAGCGCACTAGGGCGTGAGGATGTCGTTGATGGATCCGTATGTATTTTTATCTTTCCGTCAAATCCATGTAGTAGTATATGATACTACAGTAATTATCTTACCTTTCGCATCAACTTCATAATTTTCGTACGTACTCCATGCATGAATGGCGCCAGAACCAAACTTCTCATTACTCTAGGCAAAATCTTTATTTTCTATCTATCGATCGCGCCATGGAGCAGAACCAAATTTTACAAGTTATGAGTTCAAAAGGAAAAGCCTGCCATGTTTGCGTCGCACCCCCACACGTTTGGTCCGGCACGCCGCTCAAGCGGGAATGCGTGCGGTGTTGCATTTTCACTTACAAGTGGGACCGTAGTTGAGCAAACCGACTATCGGCAAACCCCCACCCCACCCACCGCGCGATGGCTGAGAAAACAGGAGGGAGAAGAGATGGCTGTAGCACGGACTCCAAGAAAATTGGTGTCCGATGGGACTCGTGTGGGTGGCGTGTGCCGTAGTGCTAGACGTGAATGCTAGTTATGGCCCATGCCACCCCACTATATCGAGCCTATATCGAGGTACAATATGTAGAACAAATTTCCTGCATTCCGTGCTCATCACTCCTCTATCTCTCTTCTCAGCCAGCCAGCGGACGCGTGGAGCCCATCGTCTGTTTGCTCACATGCGGTCCCACATGTCAGTGAAGACGCAAGCGGACCCACTGAACCTGCACATCTTTCACCTCGACGTGCTGGTGATGAAAAACAAATCCAAGAAAAATCTTCGGTGGCTGCTTTTGGAGTTACTCAAGAGTAGTAAGATTCTATTTACAGTTTAACCCAAGATGCACATCTCGTGGCTTCAACTTATCAACTACCACTCTATTTTCTTTCATGACACGACCTGGATGCGGGATGTCCCACGTGTCGGCAAAAGGAGGAAGAACCCGACCAAATCTTCGGTTGTGCTCTCGGATTAGACTAGTTGTGCTAACTTAAAAATTTTATTGTGTACTCCCTCCGTTCCAAAATACTTGACTTCCGTTTGTCCAAAAATGGATGTGCCTATATAATAAAACATGTCTAGATACATATATATTTTGACAAATACTACCTCCATCCGGGTTTATTGGTCCCCATTATATTTCGTGCCAAATTTTGACCATAGATTAAACTAACAAAATGTTTACGCATGTCACCAAACATTATATTTTTGAAAACTATGTTCAAATACGAATCCAATGAGATAATTTTTCTTGACATGCATTAACATTTTGTTAGTTAAATCTTTAGTCAAAATTTGACACAAACTACAAAGGGGACCTATAAACCAGGACGGAGGTAGAAGAACGGAGGGAGTAGAATGGATGCAAGTTTTTGTATTGGGAAGAAGAGTACATCCATATATTGATAGAGCATTGGAGTTGGCCTTACAAGTGGGACCGCAGTTGAGGAAACCGACTATCGGAAAACCCCCACCTCGCCCGTCGTGCGATGGCTGAGTTAGAGAAAGGATGAGGTTGAAGAGATTGCTCTAGCACGGACTCCAAGAAATATGGTGTCAGATGGAAGTCGTGCTGGTGGCGTGTGTCGTACTCCTGGACTTGAATGCTTGTTCTGGCCCATGCCACCCTACTACTCCTACTAGTTAGTACTATATAGTACTACTAGTATCGAGGATTCGAGGTGCTGGTTACGTAGTACAGTATGGCTACTGTAAAGACACTCGCACAACGCGCAAAGCATGTGAAGCTAGTACAAATAGTGTACTACTATTGTTGATTGGCACCATCCGATAACCTGTTGCAATGCACGTACAATGTATTCGGAAAATATTTTTTTTGCCTCGTCGCACCACTCACTCACAGAAGCAACTCGAAAGCCATTCATAAATTTAGTAAGTTTATCACAGGCATATCATTTTATTACATACAACAGGTCATCAACCCACATCGACAACGAGGATACATTATAAATACTAAAGTTTTCACCACACAACAAATAACAAGCAATGAAATGAACTTCAACTCAACCATTCCTCGGTGTTGGAAACGCTTGCTTTGAACCACAAGTGATTCTCTGGGACGGGCCATCCATTGTCGATCTGGATACCAACACAGGACTGATCATCCAGGCTGAAGCGGACTACTATATCAGTACCAGGGTAGGGAACCACCCAAATGTCTGAGGTATAGACACAGTTGCTTCTCATAAATGGTAGTAACGTTGTGTCAACAATAGTTGGATCGCCTTTCACCATCATTGAATAGTTTTGTCCAAGGAAGAGCCAGTTTTCTCCAAGACTATCAATTCTGTACCAGGGAGAAGGAGTTGGCGCTAGCACACTAGTATCCATCCCGAATACCATGCAACGGGTGTTGGAATAGGTCCGGAGAGTGCGACCATGGGAGACTACACCTGCTTCCTTAGCAGTAACATCATTAGTGGGTTGTATACACACGAGAAGAGGTGATCCATCGGAATTAGTTGCCAGGCGCCAAATAGTATATGGGCGCTGCTCGTCCTCATGCTCGTGATCATCACCATCATCATCTCCCCCTTGGTTATAAAAATCTTCAAGTATAGGTGGTGGAATGTTCACAGGACCTTGGAAACACAAGAAGAAGGTTAATTAGTAAGGCTGTCCATAGTGGGGGTAACATAAGTAGTATCATGCACTTGGGACTCGCAAACATGCTTATGTGACAGGCAATTAAGGAAGAGAGAGATGGTTATAGTAACATAGGTAGATACCATAACATAATAAATGTGATGCTACTATGTGTCATGCATGGCAATAAATGAGACCACCTATGATACTAATCTAAGATACTATGCACTATAGAGGTAGTAACATAAACTAGTAACATATGCATGTTACTAGTCTAAGTTACTCCCCACTATGACCAGCCTTGCTAACCCGCATGCATGTGGATGAAACAATTATAATTACGGTGGAAGACAAACATACCGAAACAACGAGGATGCCATGCAAAAATAGTGCCACGAGTGGTGGCAGCAAACACAAGGCCCTCGTATTGAATTGCATCACAGTACTCATCCATGTACAGAAACTGATTTTTGAGCAATATCCATCCAGTCAAACCACTGACGACGGCAACAAGCTTGTTGAAGATAGCAACAACTTTATAGTTGTTGTAATTCCAAGAGCGGTTGGGGACTCAAGAAATTGCTATCTTCCGTAGAAGACAATCACCATGATTGTATTTGAACGTGCGTACAATACCGGTGTGCTCAACCTCTGGGCAGTCTGCTGAGATTTTTGGAAGTGGAACCCGGTCACGAGTGTACACATTCACAAGTTCCCACTCGCAGTTGGACCCAATGTAAACAAACCAATCTCCATTTGCGCCTGCCCAAGCCTTGCCCTCAAGCGATGGCATCTTAACATCATATGTATCATTATCAAGCGGCATCAACTTGCACAGGGCGAGGCCTCCATCGTGACGGCACCAGTCATCAGGGTCACGGCGAAGAAGATAGGGGAGATCAAACCGCTCCTTGACTCTTGGGTTCCATGTAATGATGTTATTAGTTGAGTCGAGAATGGGCTTGAACGAACCTGCCATGCTAGCCGAGGTGATGACGTCGCACCGATCAATGAGTTCCTCCACCACGTCATCTTTCAGATCGGGACAAGAATAACGGGGTCGTTTCTGTCCTGTTCCCTCCATGGAGAAGACGATCAAAGAATGGCAGAAGAAAGGGTGAAGGGCTGAAGGAAAATGGAGGAGGGAGAGGAAGAGCGTGCGACAACAGTTCCAAATCGAGAAGGAAAGGTGAAGAGTCGGTGGACGGTTGCCAGTTTGCCACGGTTCATGAAGGGGCGCCCCGGCCTACACGTCGGTTCGGAAATACTCCTACTACTCGCTGTCGTCTCACTGATATGTGGAACGGGACCACATGTCAACGAGACATGGTGTGTAATTTCTCGTGCAAAATGCGATCTGGCCGCGTTGGCCCGAGGTGCCGCATTAGTTATCAGCCTTTATTTTTTTAATGGTGCGCCGTTCAGTTTTGAAGGACGACTAACTGGTACTCTACGCAGAGAAAATATAAACTACTCTACCACTACTCCACCTCCAGTACTAGTAGTATAAAGAAGATATATAGGCTGGAGCTTCAGCGCTTTCTTGCCAAGGGCTGCCCACTTGCTTCTCACACTACCACCCTCTCTCCAGATCTAAAAAAGACGGCCCCTCTCTCCCTCCTCACCGGTGGTCACAGATCCGCCGGGGAAGAAAAGGACGTGCAACGTTGACGCACTCGTCGTCGGCGAGCGAGGTCACACACTGACGACAAGGCCGTCCTCTCAGACCTAGCGCCCGCGCGGGATCGCTACCGTAGTGTGTGCGGAGGACGACGACCACGAGCGAAGCCACTTCCCGCCGACCCTCAGGTATGCTACCTCTTTTTGAACCATACCCTTGTTCTATTGCCCCATCTGGCACGTCGTTGCATGTGGATCTTTTTCCACTCCACCATCTTCCCAATTTGCTATCCTCTGCTCTGCTGGCCACGCAGACGAAAACCATAATTTGCACTATTAAAGGAAACCCTACTTCATGCAGACTAATGCATGTCGGGGTTGAATAAGGAAAGGAAGGGAGACTGTACTGTCCAAGAGAGTAGGCATCGAACCCGCATCTAGGTTGAAAAGGGGAAAATCAGTAGCTAAGGAACGAGTCTCGTGTCTCTTGGTTGAAGAAGGGTAGAAAGGCATGACAACGCAATAGAGAATGACCAGGTCGATCGGTTTGTTGTCCTCACATAGGAAAAAGGTGGCTAAAGAGAGAAAAAATGGGACGTAATCCACATATGCTGCCTGGATATTTGTTGCTCTGGTCAACCATACCTCCCTCACCACTCTGCGTCCGTGGAGGTACATCATACTAGTGCGCCCACTGTCCGAATGGGCCTCGCATGCTCTTATTGCCACTTTTTTGCTGTTAGTATAACGCTAGCAGTCAAGTCAAGCAATGCTACTGCTAAAGTGATGCCACATTTAACTAATGCCGCTCTCAGTCTAATGCCACAGATAAATTTAAGCAGTGCCATTTAATGTCACTGGATCATTTTAGGGTTAGCTGTTGATTGTGGATGTATTAAAGATTTTTCAGCTAAGGCATTCTAATGCTGTTGCACAACCAGTATACCAACGATGAAACTTGTTACTACCTTCAGATTTTTGCACTGTTAATGCTTATAGATTACATACCTCACTTTCATGAGATAAGTTAATTTTTTTGTACAGTGTCACCAAAATGCCAAGGCGCTGATGTCATTTTATTTTGGTTAAACTGCACAGACAATTATGAAGACAAGAGGAAAGGTCAAGAGTGGGCACCTCCTCCTCCGGCTGTTCTCTTGATTATCAAGAGGAAAGATCAAGTTTTTATGTTTGATCGATTATCAAGATTGGCATAGCAATATCTAAGGTCCCCCCGAGTTCTGTCACACCCTAGCTAGTCATGCATTAGAGTGCTGCATCATGTTTACTCTTTCATCAGAAACTTGAAATGGGGATGACAGAACCCCCAGTCCCCTCTGAAACCAACTAGGGTTTACTAAAATAATTTTCAATGAACCTGAAATGCCCTTCTAAAATGCCCATCATTTTTGCCTTGGTTCAGAACCTCTGCCAAAAGTGGTGCACATTTTCCTAGGCCATCCTAGGGTTTTGAATTAAATCATAGCTATTTGAATTTGGGCATTTAAAATAATATAAAATATTTAAATGCTCAAATATCTCCAAACTAAAATGTTTCATGTTGGAAATAATCCAATTTTGGACCAGGAGTAGTTTGGTGATTTTTGGAGTTGCCTAGGTATTTTATTTAATTCAACAAAGTTGCAGATATATTAAATAAAAATAGAAAACAGAAAATAAATAAAGGGAGAAGCTTACCTGGGCTCCTCCCTGTGCGGCCCAGCCCAGCCGGCCCAGCACTGTGCTGGCCCGTGCCAGCCAGCTGCCTCCCCTCGCCAGAGCAGGCAGGGAGGTGAGCATGGCGCGCCCGAGCTCGCCACGCACCACCCAGCCTCTCTGCATCGCCCTGGTCGCCGTTGCGCCGCGTGGATCGTCTTCTGGTCGTCGCCCCGACCTCGCCGACACCCCATTCACTCTCCCCCGGCTCTCCCTCGCTCTCTCTCTCTCACGGCCGAAGCTCACCGTCGCCGCCGTTCGCCTTAGCCACCGTCTCCGACCACCCCTCGCTCCCCCGACCAGCTCAGGAGCTCCGCCTCGACTCCCTCTTCCTCCCCACCGCTCCACAAGTCCCCGGAAGCCCTGCATCGCCGCCACGTCGCCGTCCCCTCTTCGGGCTCCGATCACCGTCGCCGATGAATTCGCCGTCTCCAGCGCGTCCCCGAGCCCGTTTCGACGCCCACTGCAACCGCGGTGAGCTACGCCACGGTTTCCCCCTTCTTCCCTGCTCTCTCCCGACCCCTAGGCCCTAGCCCCACCGCGGCCGAAAGCTTCACACCGCCGGCGATGTCGCCGTCGTGGCCACGGTCGCCGTAGCGCCCAACCGAGCTCACCATCGTGATCCACATCTCACTAGGAGCACGTAGCACGCACCAACGCTACCCCAAACCCCCTGCAACACCCCTCCCGTGCACGACCGAACCCCGGCGGCCGCAACCGAGCTCGCCGCCGTCGACTCCGGCCACCCCGACCCCAACGGACTCCGCCAAGAGCCGCGGGTCGTCCTCAGCTTCACTCCGGTGGCCTCCGCGGTTCATTTGGTGGCCGAAACGACCAAAACCACTATCGCCACCGCACTGATGGTCGCCGCCGGCCAGAACTCCGGCGAGCTGACGTGGCCTAGTTAATTAGCCACTAACCCACCACCTACTGACGCTGACAAGTGGGCCCCAGGGCTTAGTCAAAGCTAACCAGCCCGGGTCAACACGGGATTAGCCCCTGTGTCACTGACGTGTGGACCCCACACGTCAGGTTTGACCCGAGCCAGCCCTGTTGACCTGCTGATGTCACTGTGACGTCAGGCTGACGCAGTAAATGATATTTCTGGATTTAAATTAAATCAGGAAATTCCAGAATATTAATTAAACTTCAAAAATTCATAACTTTTATTCTGTAACTCCAAATTGGACAAGTTATATATGAAAAATGATCAGAAAAATCCAATCTATCCATCTGTACTATTTTCATGCATGATCAAACAAGTTAAATTGATGTTTTAAACAGAACAAGAAAAGGCACTTTAAAAGGCCATATTTGAATTTGGAATTTGAATCTTTGATTCAAATTTGCTCAAACACTTCTGGCTTTAGTTGCATTAGCCCAACACACTCATATTGCCATGTTTCATGCATGCATCATATTGTTGCACATTGTTTGGTGATGCCTGTGTATCGTTACCCTTTGCGACAGGATCTGTCCCCGAGGAGTACCGTGACTACCCTAACGAAGAACCGTATCCGTGCAACGAACCATCAGGCAAGCAACCAACCATTTGATCATATCGATACAATCCCATGTTCTCGCTCCTGCTCTCTTTTACTGCATTAAGACAACGCGATTCAAACTGCTGTGTGCTACGGTAGTTGAACCCATTTCCTCTGCATGACCTGTCATTGCCACAGTAACTAGATGAAACCCACTAGCATGTGTAGGAGTTGATTGAGCCCTATGTATGTGTTGTTCCTACCTTGCTATGCCTGCTATGCTTAGAGTCGTGTCAGGTCTGGTTCATCTGGGTGATGGGCTAGAGTGAAATGATTATGTCGGTAATGAGAGTGGTGTGGTGAACACGATTTGGTAAAGGTATCGATGAGAGGCCATGTAGGAGTACATGGTGGGTTGTTTCATTGAAGCCGACCTTAGGCCCTGAGATCTGTATGTGTGATTTAAGAATCAGCTACTACCATACATTGGGCCCTGAAATATGACCCCGCTCGACTTCTTATTCACCTTAGCTCTCTGTCCAGGAGTTGCAAGTAGTTTCTGGTGTTTGTAGCCTACTGGAGGCCGTGGACAGCGCTGACCGTAGGGGTGGGCTGTGATGCGGTAGGTACGTGGCACGGTGTACCGAATACCCGTTAGGTATCTCGGGAACCCTGTTCACATCGTTCGGGGCCGTATGGGAAACCTCGGCCGGACTCCCTGCGGATGGAACCTGAATAGGCGATAAACCTGGACTAGAGGCTTAAGTGTTTAGGTAGGTCGTGGCCGACACCCACGTTGGGCTTCCGCTTGAAGGTTGCCGAGTACATGTCGTGTAAACGACGGTAAGTGGTGAGAGCGTGTATGAAGAAGTACTCCCTGCAGGGTTAACATGATCTATTCGAATAGCCGCGTCCGCGGTAAAGGACTACTTGGTTGCCTATACAGTTCATAGACAAGTAAATGGAAACTGATAAAAGCCTCAAGATAAGTGTGAGTGCCGAGGATGGCTCTTCCGTAGGAAGACGGAGGTGGATCCTCGGTAGTGTATTGAAGTGGTGAATAGTGGACTCGTGTGCGCAAAACTGTTTCAAATGGAGTATCGTAGGATAGTCTAGCCAAGAGTCAAAGCTGGCTTGCTGCAATAACTCCACCAACCCTTCTTGATACTATGCATGTATGTAGGATCTGATGTAAGTCTTGCTGAGTACCTTTGTACTCATGTTGCTATAATCTACATTTTTACAGAAGACGCTGCAACCCCTTCTGATGGGTTCTATGTAGACGTTGACATCAACGAGTAGGCTAAAGACCCAGGTGGTGACCCTGAGCTTGTGAAGGACCACATAGTATAGCCAGGCTTTCCAAGCCTCTTTTATTTTACTAGTTGTCTGTACTCAGACAAGTTACTTCCGCTGTTGGCTTGTATGACTGTATGACTTGTATGTTGGGTCGTGAGACCCGTACCTTTGTGTGTATGTTATGTATGGCTCACTGAGCCTTAAATAAAGTACTTGTGTCGTAGAGTCATGTTGTGATGCTTCGTTGTATTTGCACATATCGAGCATATTGTGTGTATGATTGAAATGCTTGGTATGTGTGGGATCTGACTATCTAGTTGTTTATCTTTAGTAGCCTCTCTTACCGGGAAATGTCTCCTAGTGTTACCGCTGAGCCATGGTAGCTTGCTACTGCTCTGGAACACTTAGGCTGGCCGGCATGTGTCCTTCTTCGTTCCTGTGTCTGTCCCTTCGGGGAAATGTCACGCTTTGAGTACCGGAGTCCTGTTAGCCCGCTACAGCCCGGTTTACCGGAGTCCTGCTAGCCCAGTGCTACAGCCCGGACCCACTTGCTGATGACCGACACGTTCGAAGCTGGGTCATGGATGCCTGTCCCTGTAAGTCTGTGCCACTTTGGGTTTACGACTAGTCATGTCAGCCCGGGCTCTTTATCATATGGATGCTAGCGACACTATCATATACGTGAGCCAAAAGGCGCAAACGGTCCCGGGAAAAAGGTAAGACGACACCCGTGGGGATACCGTGCGTGAGGCCGCAAAGTGATATGAGGTGTTACCAGCTAGATCGATGTGACATCGAGTCGGGGTCCTGACAGCGTTGGCATCAGAGCCGGACTGCCTGTAGGTTCTCCAAGCCAAACTGGTCGATGTTGAGTCTAGAAATTCTTTAGTTATATGTAGGGGAATTGTTTGTGGGTTGGAACGTAAGGCTCTTTTTACTCCTTATACCTTATGACTTTCTGATCTGAGTCAGTCCATTCTTCCACCGGGGGTTAAGGAATTAGGATCTGTTCTCTCTATCAGGATCACGTGTTACTAATCAGTAGTACCTTATAAGTTTGATGGTTATCAGCCTAGTTCAGTTCTACTACCACATTATGTTGTAGGAATGGTTTCAAGACTTGATATGATGATGTTGAGTGTGTACGAAATCCTTTGTCAAATGTCTCAATATCCTTTTTGAGCATTTACAGCTGTTATGCTGCCGAAATTTTGCTAGAAATTCTAATGCCTTTGCATTATGATTATGCTTTCAGATGGCCACTCGCGACCTCAATCAAGTGGTTCGCCTGACTCGATGCCTAGATGTACCCGGCCATACTGCTAAGTTGGTCAGGGTAATGACTGAGGCTGGATACCGCTGGTATCCTGAGTACACGGTCGAAGAGCAATTCCGAGACTTTAATCAAAGCCAGTATCTCTGCACTGTCAGGATATTTCCATCTTATCCTGGATCCACTGAGCCTCTTCACTGCTCCTATGGACTCGGGGTTACTATCGAGATGGCTGTGCAGGATGCCGCCTACTCTATGATGACCATTATGCGAGTCAGATCTGGGTTATTTCGGGACTCTGATTTCCGGTATATGCCAGGATCACTTCCGGGAGCACAAGGGTATCTCCAGGCTATCTATGCTGACTCCACTCAGGAGGATTCACGGACTCGCACCACTGCTGAGATGCTCGAGGATAAGGACCGTGAAAATCGGGCCTTAAGGTTAGAGCTCTTCAATACCCGTGCCGACCACTGGGCCACTTTGACTCGGTTCGCACCGGCGGTGCAAGCTGGATATTCAGATATGCGCGATCTCTATCCAGTGAGATCTGCTCTGCCGGACGTGATGGTTTGGCGTGATGTAGGAGGCATCACCCCACCTCGCGGTCCCCGTAGGCCACCGTTTGTTGGTCCAAGGCCTCATCCTAGCCCCTATGGTCCACAAGCTCCGCGAGATCGTCTGTTTCCGGATGAACATGTTGAGCTTCCAGGCTATGGAGGTGACTTCTACGAGGACTACTACGGATCGGTCTGAGTTAGTAGTAGTATCACTAGTTCGCACTAGCTGTGTCGTCTGTTGTCCTGCGTGTCTCGTGGGATATGACCTAGTTTGTACTCTTTCCGGAGATGTAGAAAAATAATGTATAGGAGCTTGGGATGCCTCCGATGAGATGTAATCCTCTTTTCACCGTATTAGTACTTGCTTGGTCTTGTACTAAACCTGTATGGTGTGTATGACGATGGAATAAAGAAGCAGTTTCTGTATCTACCATGTCATACGGATGATCATCTTGCATTCCGAATTATTCCTTACATTATGTATCCTATGTCGGAATTTTATCATTCTGACTAAATCATTGTCTTGTTTACCTAGGATGGTCAACACGCGCGCTAACCCTGCTTCCCAAGAGCAGGCCGAAGGCAGTGAAGCCAGAAATGAACATCTGCCTCAACCTCCTTCACTAGCCGAGGTTATGATGGAAGCTGAGAGAAACAAGCGGGAGACAAACCGTTTGTTGGAGCGTATTGAACAGAACACAGCACACCATCAGAGGGCTAACGTGGTGTCACTCAGTGATTTTATCAAATTGCATCCACCCACGTTCCACCACTCCGTCGAACCTCTCGACGCTGATGACTGGCTTCGCAGTATCTCTCACAAACTGCGTTCCGCGCTGGTAGCGGAGGCTGACAAGGTCACCTTTGCTGCATATCATCTTGAAGGCCCCGCCAGTCTATGGTGGGAGAATTATGGAGCTATGCGCCCAGCGGGCCATGTCACTACTTGGGCTGAGTTCAGTGAGGCTTTCCGTGAACATCACATTCCGGAGGGTCTCATGGACCGTAAGCGTGAAGAATTTTGCAATTTCACCCAAGGCCGACTTTCTGTGGATGTCTATAGCAGGGAGTTTGGTAATCTTGCACGATATGCAACCGAGGAAGTTTCTACTGACGCCAAGAAGCAAGCAAGGTTCCGCAAGGGCCTTAGTCCTGAGCTTCGCCGCGACCTCCGTCTGCATGAGTGCACATCCTTTTCGAAACTTGTCAACAAAGCCATCAGTGCTGAAACTGGTCAGACTGACTACGACGCAACACGCAAGCATGGACGTGACATGGGTTCCTCATCCGGTGCTGGTCCTCAGAAGCGCCGCGTGTGGGTACCCAACACCGCCCTGCCACCCAGGTTCACACCGAGGCCATCCTTCCAGGCGCCTCGCCCCGCTCAACAGTCTGCTCCAGCCAAGCCCTATGGGGGTCCAACCAATAATGCTCCTCCACGTACCAGTTCCGTGACTTGTTTCAAGTGTGGGGAATCTGGTCACTATATGCGGGAGTGCCCCCAGACCAACCCCAATCAATCTGCTAAAGCTGTTGGCCGTGGCAAGCCGACAGGGAAAGTATTCCACGCTAAACCGGTCACCGCTTCACGTGGCCAGGTCAATTGTATCTCTGCCGAAGAAGCTCAAGAAGATCCCAACGTCGTTCTCGGTACGCTTCTTGTTAATTGCCACCCGGCATCTGTTCTTTTCGATACAGGAGCCTCTCATTCTTTTATATCTGAAAATTATGCTCGTTTGCATAACGTTGCATTCTGTGACTTGCCATCCTCCATGGTAATTCAAACTCCGGGATCCAAATGGCAAACTTCTAGAGTAAGCCATGGAAATGAAATCCAAGTCGATAGACTTGTTTTCCTCGCATCTTTGATAGCCCTTAAATCTTCAGATATTAATATCATTTTGGGTATGGACTGGATGTCAGCTCATCAAGCCAAAATTGATTGCTTCTCTAGGACCGTTCAACTCACCCATCCTTCGGGGAAGATAGTCAATGTTTTGACTCGAATAGCCAAGCGACAATTATATTCTCTTAACGCCAGCCCTTTGCCAGACCTTGAGGACGTTTCGGTAGTCCGTGACTTTCCGGATGTCTTTCCAGAGGAATTGCCAGGTGTTCCACCTGACAGGGATGTTGAGTTCGTAATAGACCTCATCCCCGGAACCGTTCCGATTGCTAGAAGACCTTACAAAATGGCACCCCTAGAACTAGCCGAGCTTAAGAAACAACTCGATGAATCCTTGAAAAAGGGTTTCATCCGACCTAGCTCATCTCCGTGGGCTTGCCCCGTCCTATTCGTCAAGAAGAAAGATGGTACGGACCGGATGGTTGTAGATTACCGACCTGTCAATTTGGTCACAATCAAAAACAAATATCCACTTCCCAGGATCAACGACCTGTATGATCAGCTCGCTGGATCCTCAGTCTTCTCTAAGATGGATTTGAGGTTGGGCTACCATCAAATCAAAATCAGAAACGGGGACATTCCTAAAACGGCCTTTGTTACTCGTTATGGCCAATACGAGTACACCGTCATGTCCTTCGGATTAACCAACGCTCCAGCCACTTTTTCTCGGTTAATGAACTCAATCTTCATGGAGTATTTGGATAAATTCGTCGTAGTTTATCTCGATGATATACTCATCTACTCCAAGAACGAGGAAGAACATGCCGAACATCTAAGGCTAGTGTTGAAGAAACTTCGAGAGCATCGCCTTTATGCCAAATTTTCTAAATGTGAATTCTGGTTATCAGAAGTGACCTATCTGGGTCATGTAATATCTGGTAAAGGTATTGCTGTTAACCCTGAGCGAGTTCAAGCCGTCCTTGATTGGACTCCACCCGAATCGGTCAAGCAAGTTCGGAGTTTTCTAGGCTTAGCGAGCTATTGCCGTCGCTTTGTCGAGAACTTCTCCAAGGTTGCCAAACCTCTAACCGAACTCCTCAAGAAAGATAAGAAGTTCGAATGGACTCCACAATGTGAGCACAGTTTTCAGGAACTGAAAAGACGCCTGACCTCTGCTCCCGTGCTGGTACCGCCAGACTTCTCCAAGGACTTTGTTATCTACTGCGACGCCTCGCGACAAGGACTAGGTTGCATTCTTATGCAAGATCGACACGTAATTGCTTACGCTTCACGGCAATTGCACCCACATGAGGAGAATTATCCTACTCATGATTTAGAACTTGCAGCCGTAGTCTATGCACTTAAGACCTGGCGACATTACCTTCTCGGTAATCGTTGCGAAATATTTACTGATCACCAAAGTCTGAAGTACATCTTCACCCAACCGGATCTGAATCTCAGGCAAAGACGTTGGGTTGAATTGATCACAGACTTCGACTTAGGGATAACCTATACCCCAGGGAAAGCCAACGTCATGGCTGATGCGCTAAGTCGTAAATCTTATTGTAACAACCTGATGTTACAACGAAGTCAACCGCTTCTCCATGAGGAATTTCGAAAGCTTAACCTTCACATTGTTCCTCAAGGTTTTCTCTCCACCTTGGTGGCAAAACCTACCCTTACGGATCAAATTATCAAAGCACAGAAGGTAGATCCGGGAATCTCCCGCATCAAGAGGAACATTCAGAAAGGAATTGCGAATTGCTTCTCCGTTAATGATCAAGGAGTCGTATACTTCGGGGATCGACTAGTGGTTCCCAAGGTGCGCAACCTGAGGCGATTGATCCTTAAGGAAGCTCATGAATCTCCTCTCACCATTCATCCCGGTAGCACAAAAATGTATCAGGACCTACGCCAGAGGTTCTGGTGGACTAGGATGAAGAGAGAAATTGCTCAGTATATTGCAAATTGCGACGTCTGTCGTCGTGTAAAAGCAGAGCATCAACGGCCTGCTGGCACCCTTCAACCCTTAGCTATTCCTGAATGGAAATGGGATAAAATTGGTATGGATTTCATTACCGGTTTTCCCAGAACCAAAAGAGGGAATAATGCTATTTTCGTCGTGGTCGATCGTCTTTCCAAAGTAGCTCATTTCTTACCTGTTCGTGAGAGTATAACCGCTAGCCAACTGGCAGACTTATACATCTCCCGAATAGTGTCCCTCCATGGTGTTCCTTTGGAAATCAATTCGGATCGAGGAAGTCTTTTCACCTCTCGATTTTGGGAAAGTTTCCAAAATGCTATGGGAACTCGTCTCTCCTTTAGCACCGCTTTCCACCCTCAGTCAAGTGGTCAAGTGGAACGCGTCAACCAAATTCTAGAAGACATGCTTCGAGCCTCTGTTATCTCTTTCGGAATGGACTGGGAGAAGTGCCTTCCATTTGCCGAATTCGCTTACAACAACAGCTATCAATCTAGCTTGGGTAAAGCCCCTTTTGAAGTTCTCTATGGACGACGATGTCGAACACCCCTTAACTGGTCAGAAACCGGGGAAAGACAATTCTTTGGCCCGGATATGATTCAGGAAGCAGAAGAACAAGTTCGTATCGTTCGTGAGAAGTTGAAAACAGCCCAATCTCGTCAAAAGAGTCAATATGACCGAAAACATAAGGCTATGACTTTCGAGGTTGACGAGAAGGCTTATCTTCGGGTCACCCCTCTGAAGGGAACCCATCGTTTCGGTATCAAAGGCAAATTGGCTCCTCGTTACATTGGACCTTTTCGCATTCTTGCCAAACGAGGAGAAGTTGCCTACCAATTGGAACTACCTCCGCACCTCTCCAGAGTTCACGATGTCTTCCACGTTTCTCAACTCAGGCGTTGCTTCTCGGATCCTATCCGTGAAGTGGACCACGAAACGCTTGATCTCCAAGATAATCTTACATATCGGGAGTACCCCATTCGTATCCTCGATCAAGCCGAGCGTACCACCCGACGTCATAATATCAAGTTTCTCAAGGTTCAATGGTCGCACCATTCTGAAGATGAAGCAACTTGGGAAAGGGAGGATCGTCTTCGACTTGAATACCCCGCCTTCTTCTCGGAGGAACCCAAATCTCGGGACGAGATTCTTTTGAGTGGGGGTGAGTTGTCACACCCTAGCTAGTCATGCATTAGAGTGCTGCATCATGTTTACTCTTTCATCAGAAACTTGAAATGGGGATGACAGAACCCCCAGTCCCCTCTGAAACCAACTAGGGTTTACTAAAATAATTTTCAATGAACCTGAAATGCCCTTCTAAAATGCCCATCATTTTTGCCTTGGTTCAGAACCTCTGCCAAAAGTGGTGCACATTTTCCTAGGCCATCCTAGGGTTTTGAATTAAATCATAGCTATTTGAATTTGGGCATTTAAAATAATATAAAATATTTAAATGCTCAAATATCTCCAAACTAAAATGTTTCATGTTGGAAATAATCCAACTATGGAGCCAGGAGTAGTTTGGTGATTTTTGGAGTTGCCTAGGTATTTTATTTAATTCAACAAAGTTGCAGATATATTAAATAAAAACAGAAAACAGAAAATAAATAAAGGGAGAAGCTTACCTGGGCTCCTCCCTGTGCGGCCCAGCCCAGCCGGCCCAGCACTGTGCTGGCCCGTGCCAGCCAGCTGCTTCCCCTCGCCAGAGCAGGCAGGGAGGTGAGCATGGCGCGCCCGAGCTCGCCACGCACCACCCAGCCTCTCTGCATCGCCCTGGTCGCCGTTGCGCCGCGTGGATCGTCTTCTGGTCGTCGCCCCGACCTCGCCGACACCCCATTCACTCTCCCCCGGCTCTCCCTCGCTCTCTCTCTCTCACGGCCGAAGCTCACCGTCGCCGCCGTTCGCCTTAGCCACCGTCTCCGACCACCCCTCGCTCCCCCGACCAGCTCAGGAGCTCCGCCTCGACTCCCTCTTCCTCCCCACCGCTCCACGAGTCCCCGGAAGCCCTGCATCGCCGCCACGTCGCCGTTCCCCTCTTCGGGCTCCGATCACCGTCGCCGACGAATTCGCCGTCTCCAGCGCGTCCCCGAGCCCGTTTCGACGCCCACTGCAACCGCGGTGAGCTACGCCACCGTTTCCCCCTTCTTCCCTGCTCTCTCCCGACCCCTAGGCCCTAGCCCCACCGCGGCCGAAAGCTTCACGCCGCCGGCGATGTCGCCGTCGTGGCCACGGTCGCCGTAGCGCCCAACCGAGCTCACCATCGTGCTCCACATCTCACTAGGAGCACGTAGCACGCACCAACGCTACCCCAAACCCCCTGCAACACCCCTCCCGTGCACGACCGAACCCCGGCGGCCGCAACCGAGCTCGCCGCCGTCGACTCCGGCCACCCCGACCCCAACGGACTCCGCCAAGAGCCGCGGGTCGTCCTCAGCTTCACTCCGGTGGCCTCCGCGGTTCATTTGGTGGCCGAAACGACCAAAACCACTATCGCCACCGCACTGATGGTCGCCGCCGGCCAGAACTCCGGCGAGCTGACGTGGCCTAGTTAATTAGCCACTAACCCACCACCTACTGACGCTGACAAGTGGGCCCCAGGGCTTAGTCAAAGCTAACCAGCCCGGGTCAACACGGGATTAGCCCCTGTGTCACTGACGTGTGGACCCCACACGTCAGGTTTGACCCGAGCCAGCCCTGTTGACCTGCTGATGTCACTGTGACGTCAGGCTGACGCAGTAAATGATATTTCTGGATTTAAATTAAATCAGGAAATTCCAGAATATTAATTAAACTTCAAAAATTCATAACTTTTATTCTGTAACTCCAAATTGGACAAATTATATATGAAAAATGATCAGAAAAATCCAATCTATCCATCTGTACTATTTTCATGCATGATCAAACAAGTTAAATTGATGTTTTAAACAGAACAAGAAAAGGCACTTTAAAAGGCCATATTTGAATTTGGAATTTGAATCTTTGATTCAAATTTGCTCAAACACTTCTGGCTTTAGTTGCATTAGCCCAACACACTCATATTGCCATGTTTCATGCATGCATCATATTGTTGCACATTGTTTGGTGATGCCTGTGTATCGTTATCCTTTGCGACAGGATCTGTCCCCGAGGAGTACCGTGACTACCCTAACGAAGAACCGTATCCGTGCAACGAACCATCAGGCAAGCAACCAACCATTTGATCATATCGATACAATCCCATGTTCTCGCTCCTGCTCTCTTTTACTGCATTAAGACAACGCGATTCAAACTGCTGTGTGCTACGGTAGTTGAACCCATTTCCTCTGCATGACCTGTCATTGCCACAGTAACTAGATGAAACCCACTAGCATGTGTAGGAGTTGATTGAGCCCTATGTATGTGTTGTTCCTACCTTGCTATGCCTGCTATGCTTAGAGTCGTGTCAGGTCTGGTTCATCTGGGTGATGGGCTAGAGTGAAATGATTATGTCGGTAATGAGAGTGGTGTGGTGAACACGATTTGGTAAAGGTATCGATGAGAGGCCATGTAGGAGTACATGGTGGGTTGTTTCATTGAAGCCGACCTTAAGCACTGAGATCTGTATGTGTGATTTAAGATTCAGCTACTACCATGCATTGGGCCCGAAACCAATGGACCCTCTCGACTTCTTATTCACCCTAGTTCTCCGTCCAGGAGTTGCAAGTAGTTTCTGGTGTTTGTAGCCTACTGGAGGCCGTGGACAGCGCTGACCGTAGGGGTGGGCTGTGATGCGGTAGGTACGTGGCACGGTGTACCGAATACCCGTTAGGTATCTCGGGAACCCTGTTCACATCGTTCGGGGCCGTATGGGAAACCTCGGCCGGACTCCCTGCGGATGGAACCTGAATAGGCGATAAACCTGGACTGGAGGCTTAGGTGATTAGGTAGGTCGTGGCCGACACCCACGTTGGGCTTCCGCTTGAAGGTTGCCGAGTACATGTCGTGTAAACGACGGTAAGTGGTGAGAGCGTGTATGAAGAAGTACTCCCTGCAGGGTTAACATGATCTATTCGAATAGCCGCGTCCGCGGTAAAGGACTACTTGGTTGCCTATACAGTTCATAGACAAGTAAATGGAAACTGATAAAAGCCTCAAGATAAGTGTGAGTGCCGAGGATGGCTCTTCCGTAGGAAGACGGAGGTGGATCCTCGGTAGTGTATTGAAGTGGTGAATAGTGGACTCGTGTGCGCAAAACTGTTTCAAATGGAGTATCGTAGGATAGTCTAGCCAAGAGTCAAAGCTGGCTTGCTGCAATAACTCCACCAACCCTTCTTGATACTATGCATGTATGTAGGATCTGATGTAAGTCTTGCTGAGTACCTTTGTACTCATGTTGCTATAATCTACATTTTTACAGAAGACGCTGCAACCCCTTCTGATGGGTTCTATGTAGACGTTGACATCAACGAGTAGGCTAAAGACCCAGGTGGTGACCCTGAGCTTGTGAAGGACCACATAGTATAGCCAGGCTTTCCAAGCCTCTTTTATTTTACTAGTTGTCTGTACTCAGACAAGTTACTTCCGCTGTTGGCTTGTATGATTGTATGACTTGTATGTTGGGTCGTGAGACCCGTACCTTTGTGTGTATGATATGTATGGCTCCCTGAGCCTTAAATAAAGTACTTGTGTCGTAGAGTCATGTTGTGATGCTTCGTTGTATTTGCACATATCGAGCATATTGTGTGTATGATTGAAATGCTTGGTATGTGTGGGATCTGACTATCTAGTTGTTTATCTTTAGTAGCCTCTCTTACCGGGAAATGTCTCCTAGTGTTACCGCTGAGCCATGGTAGCTTGCTACTGCTCTGGAACACTTAGGCTGGCCGGCATGTGTCCTTCTTCGTTCCTGTGTCTGTCCCTTCGGGGAAATGTCACGCTTTGAGTACCGGAGTCCTGTTAGCCCGCTACAGCCCGGTTTACCGGAGTCCTGTTAGCCCAGTGCTACAGCCCGGACCCACTTGCTGATGACCGACACGTTCGAAGCTGGGTCATGGATGCCTGTCCCTGTAAGTCTGTGCCACTTTGGGTTTACGACTAGTCATGTCAGCCCGGGCTCTTTATCATATGGATGCTAGCGACACTATCATATACGTGAGCCAAAAGGCGCAAACGGTCCTGGGAAAAGGGTAAGACGACACCCGTGGGGATACCGTGCGTGAGGCCGCAAAGTGATATGAGGTGTTACCAGCTAGATCGATGTGACATCGAGTCGGGGTCCTGACAAGTTCGAAATGATATTTACCTTGGAGGTACATGGTTTGCAATTTTTTTATACTATTATTAGTTAATAATGCTAGTTACCTTCAAAATTTTGTATTTGGTTTAATGCTCATGCACAGCTAGTATACCAATGCTGGAACTTGTTACCTTTACATTTTGTATTGTTAATTCTTATAGAAACCTTCTAGTGCTAGAGTTTATTGAAACCTGTTCAGTAAAACCATTGTACTGTACCCTATAATAAACTAACTACTCTACAATTGCACTAGCCGCTGGATTAGTGTTTGTTTGTAGTATTCGAATGGTGTTGCATTAGCGTATGGACATAAATAAAGTGTGGCAAGCTTTCCCAGATATGTGCTCAAGAAAACTACTACCTGTTTTTCTAAATACTAGACGTTTGGGTACTTTAAGTTGAACCATGAAAACGTCTTATATTAAGGAACAAAGGGTGTAGAGTTCACTCAAATTATCCCGGTAAAGCTAGTCACACCTTTGTTAAAATTAATGTTCATTATGTTATCGGAGGAGGTCTGTATGTTTGGCTCTAATGCCTGTCTACTACATACTCGACATCATGATGTAATGTTAAGTCATTTCCTTTTGTGAAGTGTAACTAAATTGTCAAGGAGGTGATGGCATTTTATTTTAGTAGAACTGCACAAAATTTGCTTAAAAGAAGAGGAAAGGTCAGGAATGGCTCAATTTTTCAGAAAAAAACTATGTATGCCTTCCTAACATCAGCCACTGTTGCATTATTTATTCCTTCAAACAGGTGGTTAGAAACAGTCTTGCTACCTTTTCCCATTAAGAAATTGGAATGCTTATATTTGTGAGTCTATGCTTCAACTAGTGCCACTTTTATAGTAATCACACTTTCAATATCTATGCAATCAGGGATGCTCGATTTTAGTGGAGCTGCACAAAAAGTCCAACTGGTTCAACATTAGGAGCATGTTTTTTTCCAAACCTTTATATCCAATTGGTGGCACTATGAGTTGTTCATTACGAAGGTACATGGTTTGCTACTATCTTGCTACTCGTTTTGTACTGTCATTAGATAGTAATACTAGTGGTTTGCATGTGAATTTATTGGCAGGGTGGACCTACATTGGAGGTGCAGGACAGGATTCAATGATTGGATGCTCAATTTCGGTTGTATCGATTTCACCTCTTCCATCACTGCGAACATGGTGTGGTATATGTTTACTAGCTGCTTGATATTTGTGCAGACAGAGATGTCTGCACATTGCTATTTGGCAAACAAACAAAGTGTCCGCAATTTTGGTTGAACTGCACAAGAGAATAGTATAGTCACTGCATGCAGTGCCATTTGAAAATAGACACAAAGATTGGATAGTCACTTCATGGACTGCAGAAAAGTAGTACTGTACTATTTACTGGCCAACAGTTGGTGCTTCATTGCTTTGGTCTGATTATACAATGGGCATCATTTTCCCTAAGTTAAAGTTGGTATTCCAAAAATAGTCTCGCGATGTGATCGAGAGAAGACCAAATCATATTGCAGTGGATGTTCCTCCATCATGTGTGGTTCATTCTCATGGTTCCGGCTGTTGGTGAAACCACTTACGTTTGCAAGAGGAATTGTAGACTTCACAAACAAATTTTTCTTTCATTCTTTACTGAATGTTGGCCAAGAGAAGCATCCATGTTAGTAGGAAGAACAGATGTTTTTTCTAGATCTTTGCTTTTGGAGCTACATATTTGTATATGATCTGTGAATCATTGAGATGCATTAACATATTGATCTTATGTATGGGAATCATACTAGTTAGTTTTAGTTGTGACGCAAGATCCGAACTGGCTGATTTTTGCTTTTGGAGCTACATATTTGTATATGATCTATGAATCATTGAGATGCATTAACAGTTACTTATTTCTGTTCGCTCAGTGTTTACAAGTTACTGATCGATCACTAGCTAGCCTACAACTGCGCACCTGGCAGTTTTATTTGCGACGCAAGATGCAAAGTGACAGTTTTTTGAATAAAAATGCCTACCTCTGAAGAAACTGACAAGCTACACTATCGATCCTACACGGATAAAAATGCCCACCTCTGAAGAAACTGACAAGCTACACTATCGATCCTACACAGATAAATAGCATATCACGCACGTACTACCTCCTTTTCGGTTTGTAGGGCTCAATTCAAGAAACGACCTACTCGATCCTACACGAATAAATAGCGGATCACGCACGTACTAGTACCTCCTTTCCGGTTTGCAGGGCTTAATTCAAACCTCTCACCAACCAAGGTACTCCCTCCGTCCGGGTTTATTAGTCCCGTGAGCAAAGCAGCAAGACCAAGGCATCACAATAATTAACGGCATGCAGAAGTTTAAGCCTAATTAACTCCAGCGATTTAAGTGGCTACATGCGTGCCCTCGGCTGCGACTCGTTGCATGCTGCTTCGCGTACTGTCTGCGAGTGATTCTGAGTGCCTGCATGCAACCGGCCGTAATTAAGGCAGCTAACTGATGCGAAAAAGGATACGCTTTAATTGTTACGGGCTTTTTAAATCCGTTAAATCATTATTGAAAAGGAGGGAGATGATTCGAGTGCACTCGTTTGACCGCCATGCCGGCGTGCGAACCAGACGGGACAGGACGGCACAGCCATAATTTCAGTTTCCCTAGTTTTCCATGGCAAGCTGGCGCGCTAAGCCATTATGCATTGAATTCCGATGACCGTCGCGCTACCTTCCCTCTATAAGTACTGTTTCCCGGCATTCTCCAGTGCCACCATGACCCAACTCGCCATATCCTCATAAGCCCCCACCAGCCCGACGTTGCTCGCCACGTCCGCCATGCTCCCGCCCATCCGCGGTAGGCGACGCCGGAGGCGGTCACCGCCGGAACTAGTGTTTGGTTTTTCACCGGAAGGCAGACAGAGGGAGGAGGCATTCTATCTGTCTTTAGATGGCAATGCGTAGATCGAGGAGTTGTTGGAGCGCGACCGCATGGCGGAGGAGCAGGAGTTGTTGGAGCGCGACCGCCTGGCGGAGGAACAGCGTAACGCCGATTTGCGCCGCCAGCGGGACATGGAGCAGCAGCGCACCGACGCTCTGAGTCGCGAGCAGAGTGCCCGCAACTGGGCCGACTATACGGAGGCCGGCGCCCGGCAAATAGCCCTAGAGGCTTTCGGGCACGCATGCATTCGCGACGCTGATTTTTACTACCAGCTTGTCAAGTGGGTTTCCCGCTTGGAAGCCGAAGCTTCGGTGGACCACGCCGGCATGGAAAGGGCCAATGCACGCGAGCAACGCGCCCTATCGCACCTCTGGCAAGTCCGAGGCGAGGTGCAGGACGCTGGTGCCGGCGTTTAGCGTGTACCGCCGGCATCGTCTAGTTAGCTAAGAGTAAGTTAGTACTTGTCTAATGGGAGTAGATAGTTAACTTGGCTATGATGGTTGTCAACGTGAAATATCAGTACTCTATATGTGGATCAGACCTGTTACTTTGCTCTGAATGTTGAACTTTCCATTTGAACGTATGAAATGGGCTGTTATTTTTTTAAATGGGTTGTATTTGTCCTCCACGGGTTTAGAGGCTGACTTGTGGGCCTAGCAAGTTGACGCGTACACAATCAGGAGATGATTGTACATGGAGAGGATGACAGCAGAGACCCGCCAAGGTCATGGCAGTACGCAAGTAAGTGCCTCCTTATTTCAAGCCAATAAAAAAATGGCTCCTCCTAGTGGATTTCTGACATCTGGGTCCCATGCCATTGTCAACGTAGTCAACAAACGAGAGAATTGCACAACAAGCGGCTGACACCAGGGACCCAGCAGCTCGCCCAGTTATTTTTGTTTTGGGTTAATTTGATAAATGCCTCCGAGAAATGCCACTGCAATTTCCAAACTTTGAAAAATGTCATTTCATGCTATTTCTAGTGGCATTTTTTGAAGTCTGGAGTGGCGTTTTTCAAAGTTTGCAAACTGCAGTGGCGTTTTTCAAAGTTTGCAAAAATTGCAGTGGCATTTTTCAAAGTTTGGAAATTGCAGTGACATTTTTATGAATCGTCATAATTGGAGTGGCATTTATCTAATATGTTTTTGAGACGGAAGCAGGGTGTCAACTGGGCTGTGCGGGACACTCTGGCCTGTCTAGACAACCTTTTCTTTTATGTTTACCACATATCAGCCTAGTAGTTTTTTTTCTTTTTGAAAATGGCTAGCCCAGTTTTTTTGTGATTTGTCAAGTAAGTCACTTTATCAGGCCTGTTGGGCTAGACGAGGAGAGTTTCATTCGGCTGACCGAGAAAATGGCCTATCAGTAATGAGAAATGGGCTGTACATTTTTAAAACACATCAAACCGGCAATTAGTTTCAAATATCTTTTTTTCATTTCGAGATTTTAAATTGCATTGATTTTTATGCGTGGACAATTTATTGGATTTTATATTGATATACATTTATTTTTAAAATCAGTCTGAATGTGACTCGAAATTTTGGGATTAAAAACAGTTCAGACCGCACCGACATATGCAAAATTTCATATAATTTTTTAAGCGTGGCCACAATATGGGCTGTAATGCTAACAAAAAGAATATGGGCTCAAAAAAAACCCGTAAGAATTAGCAAATGGGATGTAAACTATTTGAAATAATGGTAGATGGGTTGTATGCTGTTTTCCACAGATTTGAGGCTTTCCACAGATGGCTTGTATACTGTTGGATGTCCATCCAACGGCCGTCGTGCTTCTTCAATCTCTGCTCTTCCTGCTCCAGCCGCTCAAACAAGCGCCGGTGGGACTGCCTGCTCCCTCCTCCCCGCGGCCGGCTGTGCTGCCGCGCAGGCCTCACCGCCCCACCGTACTCCCATCGCTGGCCTAGCTATCCCTCTACTCACCCTCAGTCCCACACATGCTGTTATTCTCCGGCGACGGCAGACGAACTAGTAAACCCTCGTACTCCTCCGCGTGGGAAATAACTTGCGAGTATTCCTTGGCTCCGTGTCGTTCCCTTCCTAGGCCTCACCGTCGTCCTCTGCCCTGGTGCTCTCAGCGCGGCCTGGTCAACATGGTCAATGAACGATATCCATCGGAAGTGGACTGTACGTGGAGAGGCTGACAGCTGGGTCCACGGCCGCACGCAAGGAAATGCCTCCTTATTACGCACAAAATAATGATTCCTCCACCTGACATCTGGGACCCACCGAAAGGGCCTCTGTATTTCGCGAAAAAAACATTACCACCGCTGACAGCTCGGACCCACCAGCTATATCTTCGCACGCAAGGAAGTGCCTCCTTATTACGCCCAAAAAAAAGAATACTCCCCCTGCTAGCTGGGACCCAGTATAGTGGGCCTACTTAGTTGACGGGGATGAAGGGCTTTGTCAACTTAGTCAATATGCACGATTCTAGCTCGACTGACCGTACGATGTCCATCGAACGGCCGTAGTGCTTCTTCAACCTCTGGTCTTCTTGCTCCAGCCGCCCAAAGCAGCGCCGGTCGTGCCGTCTGCTCCTGCCTCCTGTGGCCGGCTGTGCTACCGCGGAGGCCTCATCGCCCCCATACTACTCCCACCGCTGGCCAAGCCATCCCTCCACTCCACTCACCCACACCCCCTGTTATTCTGCAGCGACGGCTGCGCAGCCGAACCAGTGAATCGTCGCACTCCTCTCCGCGTGGGCATCCACTGCCGCGTCTTCCCCGGCTCCGTGTCGTCCCCTTCCTAGGCCTCGCCGTTGTCCACCGCCATGGTGCCCTCGGCGTGGCGTGGTCAATGTGGTCAACGACCGAATTTCATCGGGACAATACTGTACGTGGAGAGGCTGGCAGCTGGGTCCACGACAGCCGCAAGGAAGTGCCTCCTTATTACGCGGAAAATAATTATTCCTCCACCTAACAGCAGGGACCCACCGGACGGGCCACCAGTATTTCGCGAAAAAAACGTTGCCCCTGACTGCTGGGACCCACCCGACGGGCCACCGTATTTCGCGAAAAAAACGTTCCCCCTGTTGTCAGCTCGGACCCACCGGAAGTGCCTCCTTATTACGCACAAAAAAATGAATACCCCCCCCCCAACTAGTTGGGACCCACCTTGGTGGGAGGCTGACTTGTGGGCCTACTAAGTTGACGGGGACGGAGGGCTTTGTCAACTTAGTCAATATAAATGATTCTAGCTCCAGTGACCGTACGATGTCCATCCAACGGCCGTAGTGCTTCTTCAACCTCTGGTCTTCTTGCTCCAGCTGCCCAAAGCAGCGCCGGTCGTGCCGCATGCTCCTGCCTCCCGTGGCCGGATGTGCTGCCGCGGAGGCCTCACCGCCTCCTACTATTCCCACCGCTGGCCAGGCCCTGCGGCGACGGCAGCCTCACACTGCAGCCGAACCAGTGAACCCTCGTACTCCTCTCGGCGCGGGCTTCCACTGCCGCGTCTTCCCCGGCTCCCCGTCGTCCCCTTCCTAGGCCTCGCCGTCGTCCACCGCCCTGGTGCTCTCGGCGCGGCGTGGTCAACGTGGTCAAGGAACGATTTCCAGTGGACATGGACTATATGTGGAGAGGCTGACAGCTGGGTCCACGGCCGCAGCAAAGAAGTGCCTCCTTATTACGCGGAAAATAATTATTCCTCCACCTGACAGCGGGGACCCACCGGACGGGCCACCATGCTTTGTGAAAAAAATGTTTTCCCCCTGACAGCTGGGACCCACCAGCTACACCTTCGCACGCAAGGAAGTGCGTCCGGAGAAAAAAAATGATTCGCCCCTCTGACTGGTGGGACCCACCAGCTACATTTTCGCACGCAAGGAATTGCCTGACAGTCGGGACCCACCTGGTCGAAGCGTACGTAGGGTTGTCATTCTGGTCGCGAACTTGTACGTTACATATATACTGGTCGATGTAGAGGCACGCACGTGTCATAGTAGAGGCACGTACGTGTCGTAGTAGAGGCGCGCGTAGCATGTACACGCACGTACAGCGGCCAAGGTGCAAAAAAGAAAATACGGCCACGTATGTGTACATACGGGCGGGGTCTCGAACGCCTAGTCGCGCATACGTACGGCGAGGGCTCGTATTCATGGGGAGGCAACAGAATGCGTCGTGTTCATGGGGAGGCAACGAAATGCGTCGTGTTCATGGGGAGGCAACAGAATGCGTCGTGTTCATCGGAGGCAACAAAAAGCGTGGGAGGCAACTGACTTGGACGGAACAGGCGATGGAAATGAGGCCTGGCGTACCGCAGAACGGAGGAAACGGACCTCCTACGGTCGAAACGGGGGTCCTGTTGATCAAGAGGGGTGTGGCGTACCACAAAACGGACGAAACGGACCTCCTACGGTCGAAACGGGGGTCCTGTTGATCGAAAGGGGTGTGGCGTACCGCAAAACGGATGAAACAGACTTGTGTTGGAGCGCTACGGTCGAAACGGGGGTCTTGTTCATCGGGAGGGGTGTGGCGTACCGCAAAACGGACGAAACGGACTTGTGTTGGAGCGCTACGGTCGAAACGGGGGGGGGGGGGGGAGGGGAGGGGTGTGGCGTACCGCAAAACGGGACTCCACGGGATACTGTTCATCTCCACCGTCGACCTACTCCAGCCTCCACGGGCTACCGTCGACATCCTCCAGCCTCCACGGGCTCCTGTTCATCCAGCCTCCACTGCGCGCTACTCCACCGGCTATTGTTCAACCACCCCTCCACGGCCACCCCTCCACCGTCTACTGTTCATCCAGCCCTCCACACCACGGGGTCCTGTTCAACCACCCCTCCACGGCCACCCCTCCACCATCTACTGTTCATCCAGCCCTCCACGCCACGGGTTCCTATTCACCAGAGGCAACGCCACCGCTCACTGTTCATCCAACCCCCCCCCCCCCCCGCAACGCTCACTGTTCATTCGAGAGGCAGCATCGATTGGCTTCAGTTAGCAGCAGTAGCGAAGGAATCGCTCCATCGGGTTCAGTTAACAGCCATCGATCGATCGCTCGGGTTCAGTAACGCGTAGCCTGCAGTGCAATCGCTCGGGTTCAGTTAGAGCCCAACGCATCGCTCGGCTTCAGTTAGAGCCAACGCCTCGCACACACGCGTGTACGTACAAGAGAAACGCGCATCGCTCCGCCCCCGACCTCCTACCGTAACCGGCAACTCCCCGAAATTTTCCTCCCCCTCGCTTCTACCATGGTTTTTTCCGTCATGGACGGCCCAAAGAATGTCATGCAGCTGCGTCTCCGGCCCGCCCAGGACGAAAAGCCCTATCATGATTTTTTGTCATAGAAGTAGGAGCCCATCACATCTATGATGATACCGGGTTTTGTCACAATTATCGTCATAGAAGTGTCATATGTATGACAGAAAAAAATTTCGTTCGGCCCAAAATGTCATGGATGTGTCTTTTCTTTGTAGTGCATCGGCATGGGAGGCGCCGATGAAATAGGTAAAGTCAAATTAGGGCTTTGCGCACTAGCAGCCATACCATCATTACCACTAGACGATTGAGATATATTCTTCTGAGCATTAGTATTTTCTATGAAAGTTTGATAGACTAGATTGTTACCATCAGCAATACGACTCTCATTCTTAGCCCATTGCTCAGGAGAAAAGGTAGTACTCATAGATGGTTTAACCTGCTCGGCTTGAAGAGGAGGGAACTTGATTTCCTCAATCGGAGTGATGTTGCCTTGGCGATCCTTCTTGAATTTTGCAAGGAACTCCTGCAAATCCTTCTCTTCACGCGCCTTCTTGTACTCCTCATAGACTTGGCGATGATCGGCCGATATCTCATCAAGACTGGGCTTAATGATATTATTGGCGTCTACCTCAGATGGCTTGGGAAGATCGGACATGGTGGATGATGATGATTGATCTTCGGTCCCCAGCGGAGTCGCCAAAAAGTGTGTTGACACACGAACACGTCACGTGTACCCTCGACGCCGGGGGTGATGCACCGCAGCTCACGTCGAAGGAGACCCGACCGACAGCGTGATACGCCGGATAGTCGGCGGGCGCTTTTGCAGACCCAAAACCCCACGCACCCGGCAGGGACCCCGTTAGGGATTGCGCCGGCTATGGGCTGCCCTAGGTCAATTCGCTTGCCCCTAGAGCCTCGGAATTCGCAGCTCTCAAACACGAAGAACAGCGAAGAACGAGAGATAAAAACGGTGGAGAGATAAAACGTAGATTGGAAAAGTAGTATATTGATTTGTTCGATTGTGTGTTGTTCAATCGGCCATCATCCCCAATATATATAAGAGGCAGCTGGACTTCCCGTACAAGTAAAATATTCATCTAGGCTTTCCTTACAAGAAATTACATCAATTCACGTCCTAGAGTCCTAGTTCCATTCCAACTTGGATTCAGTCCGAATTTGGCCCAACTTCTGTATTCCTCCTTGCACGGGTCGTAGAGCTTGCATATGATCTCCGATCAAGACGGCCCAAATACTAAACTTGTGTGCCTCGATGAGACGAACAACTCTCAAGTTGATCACTTTTTCAAATAAGGCCATCTTGAATACTTTTTGATGTCATCTTTGCCTTCCAGTCGAACTCGGTCTTGTAGCATCTGGATTGTCCGAGTCTCATAGTGAATTTATATGCCATATACTATCTCTGATGATGATGACTGCAAAACCAAAGTTTATTGTTTTGACGATACGCACAACTTCCGTATTGAACACTTCTCCATCCGAGGTCATCTTGATAAACTTTTGGGCACATGTTCAGTTTCACTCGGGTTCGAGCTCATCCACTCGAATCATCCGACTAGACTTTTTCACTCGGATGTTAGAATCTTTCACTCGGAAGACAATTTTCACTCGGATGACCATATTTTCACTTGGAAGATAATCTCTTACTCGATCGTCAAGTTTTTATTCCGACGGTAATCTTTTCACTCGGATGATTATATTTTCACTCGGATGATAATAATTTCACTCGGACAGAAAGCTTTCACTCGATCGGTAAGTTTCCACTCGAATTTTCCGATTGAAAACATAGCCTGATCTTGATTTGTCTCTCCAGGCCTCATACGACCTCGGTTTGAAATGAATTATATATGAAAATCAATCGGCTCGACGAGACGAAACTTTTCCGTGTTGAAGGTTTTCCGATTCAGGGGCGTCTTGAGGGGCGAATTGCTCACGCATTGCATCAGACACTCGTCAACATGTGTCTGGTGTCAAGCGTAATATTTTGGTCCCTAGCCTGTCCAGGCCGTATCAACTGTAACTTTTGCATATGAACTCGGATTAAGATGATTTATATATAAAAAACAATTGCCTCGACGAGACGAAGACAATTCCTTTAGAGTATTCCTTCATCCGAGGTAGTCCTGGATGTGTAATTGGCCGAAAAGCACTCGGAACACTAAATTATGTCACTCGGAGTACAGCTTCGGCCCCTAAGATGAGGTCGGATGTTGATGACTTAAACATCAAAGTTATTCCATTCGACGACGCAAAACTTTTCATACTGAAAACCCTTTCACTCGAAGCCATCTCATTTTCTTTTTATGCCGTGCCAAAATCTGATGTCAACATTAAGTATCACTGATATGATACCGTATTATATTAACTAATATATTTGGTATGTGCCATGCATAAGAATAAGTGAGGCCATTATGATATCAAGATATAAAAGTAAACATTATGGAGATAGTATCATATACTAGTATCCTATGCATGATATTAGTATATGGCACTTCCCATTGTGACCAGCCTTAGTTCTCGCTGGCATCAGCCGCAGAAGCTTTCAGGGACTTCCGAAGCCGCCTTGTTTCAATGGCCGACATCGAACTACATTGTACCAGACTGTCCTCCTGGACGTGGCCTCTGCCGTGCGAACCTGCTTCTCCTCTGCTGCAATGAGATCCTCATCAAACGACGCCTCAAGCACATCCCAATCGACATTGTCATAGGATCTGCTGGCGTCTAGGGAAGGCGGCGCGTAAGCTCGACACACCTAGGGATGGCTCTAGCAGGATGGCGCATCGCCGCTGGATTCGCAACGTGAGAGCGTGTGGCAGCTGAATCCTCGATGGGATGTCGGAGCCGATGCTAGCACGTGAAGGGTTGGCGGTGGCGGCTAGACCTCCAGCGGAGATTGCGTGTGGTCGCGTCAGGAGCACGACTCGAGGACACAACCCGACACACCGCAAACGGGAGACGTGTCGGTCTTGAATTCCCCTAGTAGTCACGCGCCGTGCAAGCGTATGAGGCCAACTCCACCACGCGACCCTATCCTGTCCGGCCCCGTCCGTTTGGGGTAAAACGAACAAACTGGACGGTCCAGCGCGGGAGCAAACGGACATTTGTCCGTTTTGTGTCCGCTTTCGACCCATCCGCGACCCAAATTTGCGCCGCTTTTGGGGTGAAACGGACACCACGCGGACGCATCGGCCGTCTGCGCGTGTCCTCCCCTGGCCCGCCCGTCGGTGGCACAGGACGGACCTTTTTCTATCCGCCCCCTCCATCCCTTAGGCCGCATTCCACTCCATTCTTCTCCACTCTTCCACACTCCTCCCCTCGATGCCCGCCGCCGCCGCCGCCGCTGCCATTGCGGCCGCGCAACACGGACGCGCGCTCGCCCAACCCCTTCCCCTCGTCACCGCCGAGCTACCCAACCACGGTCGCCTTGTTTTCGCACCCGCCGGCCGGATTTGGGGCGGATCCGGTCGGTCTTGAGCTCGCCCGACTGTGGGAGGTCGGGCCGCGCCATGGACTGGCCGGGCACCTCACCGGAAGGCCCTGACAGGGCCGCAAGGCCACATGCAGGCAGTGGCTCATCCTCTAGCCGCTCGGATCTGCACCGTCGATGGTCCACCGGCAGATACGCGAATGGCGGCCGGCCGGGCTCGGTGCTTGCCCAAAAGCTCGTCGGCGCACCGTTGCCCCTCATCAAGTGCGACCACTGCCCAAGGATGATCGCGCGCCGCGTGTCTACAACACCGGAGCATCCCGGATGGGTGTTCATCAAGTGCTTAAACGATGGGGTACGTGGTCTTTTTAGCTTCGATTTGTGCTCTCGAATTAGATTAGTTGTGCTAACTTTAAGTTTTATTGTGTAAAATGGATGCAAGTTTTGGTATTGAGAAGAAGAGTACATCGATATATTGATAGAGCGAAATCTAGTACATGTTCGTGCATTTTTAGCTAGCCTAGAGGCTGTAGATGAGACAAGTGCACTTGTTACTAGATTAGAGGGTATACACAATACTACATGTGAGGAAGCAACATCGATTTCTGGCTTGAAGAAGAAAGGAGGGTGCAACGTCGAGCCTCCTCCACAGATAAACAATGAGTGCATCGAGAAGGCCCTAACCCAACTCAGGGGATCAGTTATGGAAGTTGGCTATCTTCTCAAATGTATTCTTGTGGTTCTTGTTTTCTTTGACCTTGCTTTACTAGTTAAAATGTAATGATGTATTTGTCATGTACCAAAAATGAATGATGAAAAAAACTTAAGGAATTGAAAAAAATGTGCACACGGACAAGATGCGGTCCGGATGCGTCCGCGCGCTGGACGCACGGCTACCGCATCCCGGAAACTGCCCGGACACGACCCCATTGCCCTAGCCAAACGGACAGAATCCGGATAAAACGGACGTCTGTTTGGGGTCGCGCGGTGGAGTTAGCCTGAGTTCGTTCGACATCTTCTTCGGCCCGTCGACGACAATGGCTAGATCTGCTGGGCCTGAGAACAGTTTGAACGGCGGCGATGCGACTGGTTTGGCAGGTGAGAAAGAAAATGGGTAGAGGGAGTGGAAGGGGAAGTGAGTTTGAGGCTGAGCCCCGTGTGCCAGGACTGACGTGGCAAATAGTCCGGACTGCCCCATCTCCCCTCCAGATTTGAGATGAACTTAGGGTTTTTCGGCCAGTTAGGACATATGTGATGAATTTGTGGGACAGTGGAAGGCCTTTAAGTGTATTTTTGTGTGCGAATAGCCTGGATGGACATTTGGGAGAGAGTAGAGGATGACCTTGAGATACCCTAAACCCGAGACGTTCCATCAACCCCCTTGATCTGTGGCCGTGCGGTCAATGTTGGCATCGAACCGATTCCAGCAAAGATTTGATCTAGGAAAGTAAATCTGACGGGAACAAGTGCGCCATTGCACCCATTCGTGGTCAATTTTTACCCCTGCTCCCTTGTCCTTTTTGACTCGTCCATGCCAGGACCAGATGCGCGAGCAACTGCTATCAAAATTCGAAAGTGACGATCTCTGTCCTCCTCAGCATGCATGGCATAGGAAGGAGATATACGCTTGTCAGTGGAGAACCCTAACTGCCAAAAAGCCGAGGCGGAAAAGAAACGGGCATTTGATTCTGCTTTTTTCCATGGAGTATTTTAAATCGAAAGCAAAGCAAATTCTGCCGGGCAGGCAGGCAATTGGTGCATAGAAAAACTGTTGAATTCGCAGAACCGATTCCGCCTAGCTAAGCACTATTCTGCTGCCGAATCCAACTTACCCGTTTCTGCACACTTGCAGGCCAACGAATTTGTAGCGAACCCACGTCCGTTTTCGATCTCCTCTGCAATCTGGCCTGCATTTGTTAATGTTGACGGACCACTTTGTGTGCAATACAGAAGGAATTGTTAGGGCCTTTTGTGTTGGTGACGGCAATCCCACTTGTGAAATATATATGGAAATATCTGTATACGGACTTCTACGCCATGTAAGACACCACTTGATCGTCTCCGGCCACTATTTGGAGGTTTTTCTGGTTAGAATATCTTCCAAGTGCTGGCTGTTTGTTGTGGCATTGATCTTCGAAAAGCCGGGCGTGAAGCCTTTCATGCATCCGAGAATATCTTTTGACCTACTAATGATCACTGGAGAATGTGGCTCTTGATTGAGGCAAACATGAAAAGGTCCCCAAAGCCATATAATCAGCTATACGTACCTGCTTATAAGATACGAGCGTCATGCCAACTTGGCAAGCTATTCACTAATTAAGCACATGCCACCTGAACTTGTCGCCGTCTTATAGGCTTGTAGCATATATTTATATGTCTTACATAGATATACGTAGACATAAGATCACACAAATGCCGTCTAATGATTGATTCAGATTGAGATTAGAGGATTTTGAAATCCCTTGGTTGAGATTTCTGAGGTCATAGAGCAAAAGCCTTGATATCGGGCATTATTGTGGACCGAAGGATGGTTTGTAGATTATATTTTTATTAAAGTTGCGCTAGCTGGATCTTGAACTGAGAGGCCCTAGTACCAAATTGTATGGACGGGCCAATTTAAGCGAAATCTTAAACAGGTGGGAATCTATATGCATATGATTATGCTCAATGTGTTTGAATACCCCCTTCCTTCCCAAACACCAAAGCTCAATGAGATTTAGATGTGGGATCGCTGAGAATGCCGTAAATCATACTTTTTTTTAACCGGGCATTACCCCTTTCCATTAACTGAATAACGGAAATACAATAGTCTTCGAACTGAACCAGAAAGGAAGCGGGAAAGGGGAAAGCGAGTTCAACGCATCGCCGGGAAACCCACCACAGGAACTCGCCTACCAGACACCTGCCATGGGGCGAAAACCCGACGACACCTACACTTCTTAGAACCCAACAGCCATCAGCAAAGTGTTAAGCAAAATACACGACCCAACAGGACTCATGCTCATGCAGGAGGACACACAAAAGTAACTCTGCTTTCTGGAGCCAGCTGGAGATTTGAAGACGCGAACTTTCATGTAATCGCCGAATCTTCGGTTGCAGCTGCGCAGATCCTCATCATGTTGCTTGTGCTGCGCCTCAACATCTCCGCTCCACGCTCCATTGCCTCACGGTCTGCCCCTTTCAAGAGACCTACCCAGTAGGTGATGAAGACACACGCAGAAAAGACAATCTCAAAAGGAGTTTTAGGGAGCTTAAACTCAAAGGTTGCACTGTTACGACTGTTCCAAATTGCCCAACAGATGCAGCAAGACCGAAGGTATAGAACTTAGCACCATCAGGAAGGTAAATATAACACCAAGTGTAATACTGCCAGAGATTATTAGGACAAAGATCGGTGCCCAGGATCGCCCCCACCGATCGCCAGATCACTCTGGCAACAGGGCATAGGAAGAAAAGATGTTGCGCCGTCTCACGAGCAGCACAAAACAAACACTTAGCATTACCAGCCCAATTTTGCCGTTTCATAACATCTCTAGTTAGGACCGCGTCCTGAAATAACTGCCACATAAAGATTTTGATCTTAAGTGGAATACTAGCTTTCCAGACCCATCGATAGTCACATCCTGCAAGGTTGCTTTCAAGGAGTTTGTACATAGATTTAGTAGTAAATCGATGCTTAGGCCCAGGTGCCCAGCCAACTTTGTCAGGCTCTGTAGATGAGATGGTACCCAGCACAGTTGTGCGCATCTCGATCCACATGTTCTCAGGGGGGGGGGGGGGGGGGGGGGGGGGTTAGCCTTCTGCGAAACATGTCGCCGGCTCCACACCTCCCAACTTGTCAACCGTAATCTTAGGCATATTACAGATGCTAAACAACTGAGGGGCCGTAAATCATACTTAGTGGGCATCAATCAGTTCACCCAAAGTCCAAACTTATAGAGGACGACGAATAATATACTTACACTTCAATGGATATATCACCGGCATTAGTTGAGGTGGTCGAATTTTTTTTAAGTTCAAAAAACAGGAAATGTTCAAAGGGCGCTATTTTTTCCCCATGAATGCACAAGGTAGGCTACATTTTTTACCTCCGGTCCAAATGCCCAGATATCAGGGTTCTATCTATCGCTTATAGCGACGACATATCGAGCGATCACCACAGCTTTTTTTTTTTTGAGAAGAAAACTGTGGCGATCGCCACAGCTTGATCGTTAGCCTATGAGGTGGTTGACCCCATTGGCACACCACTCATCGCAAGCTCCAGTACCATACTACGACTTTTGGTTTCTTCCCTTTCCCACTGTATGGTTTACAAATGGTTTGAGAAATTAAAAAAAGTTGATCACAAATTTGAAAAATGTTCTTGAATTCAAATGTTCTGGGAAAAATTCAGAAAATGTCTTCATTTAAAAAACACACAGATTTCTAAATTGTTCACCAATTTTAGAATGTTCCTCTATTTGATTTTTTTCAAGAGCTTAGTTTTTTTTTTGCAAATTCGAAAAATTGTCCAATTTGAAAAAATGTTTACAAGTTTTAAAATATTTCCGTGAATTAAAATTTTTATGACCTAAAAAAAGTTTAAGAAATCGTGAAATGTTCATGAATTTAGAAAACGTTCAAAAATATGATGAAATGGTGGTGATCTTTTTTAAAAAAGTTAATAAAAAGAGAAGAAAAAAAGTAAAAATAAGTAAATAATAAATAAATACGGAAGCTAAAACTGTAAATAAATCGAATGGAGTTTATTTTTGAGAAATACAATTTAGACGAAGTGAAAATAGAAAAACAAAGAATGCTCTCGCTTATGGGCCAGGTTGGGCGATTATCAACTGCCCAGATATTATGGTACCTGGGCGCGTAGGACACTGAGAGTCGCCGAAACAAGCACCTGGAGCCGTGAGGCCCATGCGATATCTTGCGTTTGTTTTTTATTTCTTTTCTCAGCCTTTTTTGGGTGATTTTTCTATTTAAATACTTCTTAAAAGATTTAAAAATTTCCAGTAAAAAATCTCCCAAATTTTAAAATTCATGAATTTAGAAAAAAGTTACGAATTTGAAATGTTAGTTATTTGGGGCATGCGACACGCCCGTCGGCTGATCCTTTTAAAAGATCAGTCAGGTGGCGAGCCATCAGATCTGCCATATCGAGCGGTCAAGCGCACCTCCACCATTGCAACACAGGTCTTTTTGCAGAATTTTTTCTGCAACACAGGTATTGTCGTAGATTTTTTTGCAACAGTTATTTTGTTCCCCAAAACAATTGCAGATGAGATTTTGTTGCAATTTTTCTTGCAACTGAGGTATTGTTGCAGAAATTTTTCGCAACAAAGGTTTGTTGGAAGACATAGACCCGTCAGGAACCATTGCAACACCGCATATGTTTCAGCAACATAGCCCATGTTGTAGAAGCGCGTTCCCTGAAGGATGGTATGCGGGCCCTCACTTGCACGCATTTCATGCATGAAAGGTGGCGAACGCGGCCACTGCAGTCCGCCTGGTCATGGTAAATATTTTCCTAGATAATTCAAAAAATATTGATAAATTAAAAAGAATTCTTATGAATTAAAAAATGTTTGTGAATATCAAAATATGTTTGTGATTTCTTAAAAGTGTTTGCGAACTTTGAAAATATGTTTGTGATTTCAAAAGAATATTTGCAAATTCAAACGGTGTTTGTGAATTTTATAAAATATGCTTGAAATAAAAAAATCATGAATATAGAACTCTTCGTGAATTAAAACAATATTTATGTTTTTTACTGTTTCTATAAAATGTTAGCAAAACATAATTTATTTTGTGATTAAAAGATGATTGGAAAATAAGAATTTATGTAGCTAATTTGTAAATAAACAGGAAATAAAAATAAAAACATAAGAAGACTTAATGAAAAGCCAAAATAAACAGGAATAAAAAATAGAATAAAAATAATAGTACAAAATAGCGGAATTGAGCCATGGTGGAGGCAGCAATCTGGCAAGTGTAGGCCTCCGACACACCTTAAAAGTAATCATATTCGGGCTATATGCTTTGAGGAAAGCTAAAAGTTTGGTGTTGTTGCATGCATGATACACCCTAATAACTTGGGTCGTTGTCGCTGATCCATCCGTTTACACAAACAGACTGTGTGTGGTGTGCTTGCATGTGTTTAGGGGCAACCTATATCTCACAAGCAGCGAGTGTGACTATCGCCTTGCCTCAAGCACTATGTTTAGTGGCCCGACCCAGAAGTGATAGATTACTTTCCTTTATTTTTTTTCCTTTTTATAGTTGTTACTTTTATTTTTATTTCTGAAAGGTAAAATATCTTAATTAAATACTTAAAATCCTTCATCACGCCATTAAAGAATGTCCATGCTGTGCAAAAAACTTTGTTTGCGCTATATTGGAAAGATGTTCGTGCCATTTAAAAATGTTCACAAATTTCAAAAAATATTTTTGACATTTAAAAAATTGTAAATACTAAGTTGAAATATTGTGTGCTTAATTTAAATAAATTTTCCGTACCATTCAAGAAAATGTTCGTAACTTTAAAAAATTAGTTCACACATTTTCAGAATTTTTTATGTCATTTCAGATAAAACATATACGATATAATAAAATGTTTCCTTAATATTAAAACCTGTTTTGTACCCTGTAAAAAGTGTATGTACTCCCTCCATTCAGAATTACTTGTCGCTCAAAAGGATGTATCTAATACTATTTTAGTGCTAGATACATCCATTTGAGCGACAACTAATTCGGGACGGAGGGAGTAATATTTAATATAAATGTTTTGAGTGTTTTAAAAAATGTTCATTATATTTATGAAAAATATCACTGTGCGAAAGAAAATGTTAACCATATATAAAAATTACGTTCAATGTGCATTTGATAAATGTTCAACATCTATTTAGGAAAATGTTCAATGTGCATTTATTTTTCAACATGTACCTGAAAAATATTCAACCTGTATACGAAAATCTTCGACATGTATTTGAAATGTCTACATGTATTTAGAAATGAATAAAAACAGAGCGACTCGCCTGGTGGGTCCCGCCATTATCCCTCTCCATTCTCTAACGACACTATTCATTCGCCAGAGTTTGCGGTTTCTTCTTCCCCTCTCGCTCGCTGAAATCGCCCCCAAATCCACCCGTTGCCGCTGCCCAAATTCGCCTCGCCGCTGCCCAAATCGGTGCTCTCGAGCGGGGTTCGGCATCGCAGGGGGTCGCCGGTTGGAGTTGTTGTCCCGCACGGCACGCTGGCCGCGGGGAGCGGCTCTCGCTCGCGAGCTCGGCGACCGTGCAATGCTCGACTCGCGGGGTGGGGGACTGTTGCGAAGTGAGATTGCCCTCATTTTGTGCGGTTGCGAAGGAAGGAGACGGTACTGCGACGCGAAGGTAACACCCGCTCATATCTCTACATTGCCGGCGGTGGTAGTTTCTCGCGTTCATCACTGCCTAGGGCACGCAGTGCTTCCATCCATTTTGCTAGTCGATTCAGTCGATCCTATGGTCTAGGTAGGTTTTATCGTAGATTTCGAGGTTTGTTGGCAGCGGCGTTGGTTAGGTTAGGTAATGGGGTATCGAATCTCCATATCCGTCGATCTATGTTCATGCGAGCGCCGGATTCGCGTGATTTCGTGGTCGAACTAGTTTGAGGGTTCGTGTGCGCCCTCACCCCTCCCCTTTTTACCCCGTGCAGATGCTTTTCCAGCGTTTTTGCTGGTGATTTTTGTTGTAGCAGGCAAGTTTATCATCACCATCAGGCAAGTCATGTCACGGGGTGTTAGTAGGTTTTTCTGTGCCAGGGCAATTTCATGCTAACTGTCAGGCAACTTATGGCAGGCGTGTGTTTTCATTTTAGTGTTTTTTGTGACTGGGCAAGTTCATGCCAACCGTCAGGAAACTTATGGCAGGCGTGTGTTTTCATTTTAGTGTTTTCTGTGACCGGGCAAGTTCATCCCAACCGTCAGGCAACTTATGGCATGGGTTTTTGGGTGTAGTAGTTTTCCCATTTTTTGCTGATGCTGGAGTGTTATTACAGACCACGCAAGTACATGCTCTATATGAGGCAAGCTATGGGAATGATTGGTTGTAGGTCGTGAGTTTTATCAGTAGTTGGCATGCACAACCACGTTCGATGTTTTATCATCGGTGCAGGCATCAATGTGTGCCATAAAACAATGTTCTATTTTTTGCTCGGCAAATCTACCTATATGATCTTCGTTTTTTTGCATGGGCTGATAGGAGTGCTGATAATCAGCAAATTGCTACATAACCAGACATTTTTTTATCCTGATAATCAGGCAATTTGCATGCTCATAATCAGACATTTCTTGCATGACTTTTTTTGTGCTTTACATTTTGTATGCTGATAAGGTATGTAACTGCTTTTTTAAACTGCTTTTTTTACAGGTAAAGATGACTAAACCAAGTAAAAAGTGTGATCGACAGCAGTCAGCAGAGTCATCGCTTGACTCGGTTCCACCTCCCACTTCCGAAGCTGAACGGGGGGGGGGGGGGGGGTATTCCTTTTGATTTTTGCTACGTAAACAACACTTGCTTTGGTTGCTACATTTTTTGTTTAAGAAATTTGTGATTTCATTGCAGGTACCTATAGCAGAGGAGCAAGGTGTTTCAACAGGTCATGTTTACAAACGCAAGCGCCAGAAATTGGTCATAACCCGGGGGAAGCGGCCTGCGGATATTGGAAGTAACGAAGAAGAACCAGTAGGAGATGTCAATGAAGCTGATGTTACACAAGATGCAGAACAAAAGAAAAAACGACGAAAAGTGACTGAAAATGAGGTATCCCTCCTCCCGCGACCATATAAACTACAAACTTTTTATTTCCTGACCAGCACTTTAGCTGCGTTTTTTTAGCTACTAGCAACTATCAAACAGTACCATGGGAGCAAAATGTGGAGTTGCAATTCAGGTTCTACTTTTCACACATAAGTTGCGTCCCTTTTTCCCATGTAGCAGGCAACTCATGCAGTACATGCATCTTTTATTTTGTAAGCTAGGTGGTAGGCAACTTTTTTTGTGGTCATGGCCCGGCAACTCATGCTGCATGCACACCTAAGTTACTCCATGAACATCTTCCCAAAATCTCATTTTAGGAGGTGTAGGTGGTAGACAACTTATGTGCTCCATGCATACATAATTTCCACCTTTTTTGTCAATTAAGAAAAAAGGAATTGGAATGCCCTTTTCCCATGTGCCACATGGTACACATAAAATCGGTGTATGTTTAAGCAAACAAAAAAACGCAGAAGTTTAAGCACACATAAAAGTGCCAGAAGTTTTTGTACTAGGAATTTGTTGAGAAAACAAAAAAGAGCAGCCAAGTTCCAGGGTATGTTTAAGCAAAATCAGTGTTGGCAGTGAGCAACTTTTGTGTCTGTGCGTGCTAGGACTTGATGTGCAGTGGGAAAGTGTGCGCAACTATAGTGGTTTTTTAAGCAAATCAAATGTTAAAAATGAGCAAGTTGTGTTAGTACATGAAAACTGTTTCGATTTTCTTTGTCCAACTATTGGTTGATGTATATTGAGAGAAACCCGTTGATATTTCTCAACTTTAAGGTATGTTTTTAAGCAAACCAGTGTCGCCAGTAAGCAACTCCTGTGTGCTCTTGCGTGCTAGAACTTGGTGTGAAGTGGGGAGGATTGTGAGCCTATTGGGCCACATGGTACACACAAGTTTTTATGTATATGCAACTTATGCTTTCGAAAGTACGCCCCCATGTTTTTTGCGCTTGCAGTTAAAGTAACTTTTATGTTTGTCAATTTTCCAGGGTCCTAGGAACAGGTCATCACCTACGAGGCTTTTTAAGTTGAACAAGGATCTTGTCAAAGACCAAAAAAGTATTATCAGAGGCATAGACTTTGGGGGCTTGTTGGATATCACAACTACAAGCATGCCCGGTGATCTCAGACAGTGGATCATGAAACACTACGACCCAGAAAAGTCTCAAATTGTTATACCAGATAGAGGCAAAATACCAGTGGATGCAGAAAGTGTTAGGAGGATTTGGGGTTTGCCCAACAGTGGCAGGAAAGTATGTTTTGAAATGAATCCAGATGTTATAAGGGAATTCAACAGTATTTTCAAGATCGAGGGAAAAATGCCCCTACATTGACTTCATGGTGTAAAATGATTGTGAAGATGAATGGGGCGTCCGATGACATTTTCCTCCATGCTTGGTTGGCCGTGGCATTCTCCTGCTTCCTTGCCCCAACCACAAGCTTGAGCATCTCACCAAGGTGTTACACTGCTATTCTTCACACAAGTGCTATAAAAGACACCAAGATATGCGACTTTGTTATTGATCAACTTAGATTGGCATTCATGGGTTTTGGTGACAAGAAGAAGGTTGTTTGCTATTGTGTTTTCCATCTAGTTGTAAGTATGAGGAAACTCATTTCTAATATGTTTTCTTTTCCATAGTTTTTCCTTTTCAATGCAAGCATGAAAGAGCCATGTGTTTCCTAATAGTTTTTGCAATTTAAAACTTCTACAGATTTTGTATCTGGATTCATTGGATGTTGATGAACCAATAACTGCTACACTTCCAAGGGCACGCATTTGGAATGCTGATCTAATAACCAAAGTGATGCGGAGCATCCCTCGACTACCCGCACCGACACTCCATCACCACTGCAAGCACCGAGAGGACCAATGACAAGAGCACATGCACGTGACATCGAGAACGAGGTCAATTCTATCCTCTTTGAGTTTCGTTTGGTTTCACATGAAAATTAGATCCTACCTCAAAGAGACTCGCTATGCATTCTTAGGCACCAAGAAGATGATCGTGAGAAGGAGAAGACGGAGACTCGAGCATCCACGGAGCAAGGGAGAGGAGAGGAGAACAAGAAGAATGAAGGAGAGAAGCTCTTGGACACGCCGGGTGCCTGGACGAAAGGACCCCGGGTGCCCGGACACGAAGACTTGGGGAGGTCTGAACCCCCTGGACATCCCGGGTGCCCGGCCTCTGCCTGGGCTGCACCCAAGCCGGCTCCGGGTGCCCGGGCACACGGCCCCGGGTGCCCGGGCACATGGCCCCGGGTGCCCGACCCACCTCTTGGGCCTCGCTCAGCCTGCCCCAGGTGCCCCGCTAACCGGCCCCGGCTGCCCGACCCTTGCCCACCAGCCGCTGGGCGCCACCCCGGGTGCCCGGGTTTGGGACCCCCGGGTGCCCAGCCAGCCCCTGACCTGGCCGGGTGCCCGGCTCCTTCGCCACCGGGTGCCCGGTCCCGCTCGAGCGTAGGTCTTTGACCGGTCCGGGTGCCTGGCCGGTTCCTCCCCGGGTGCCCGAACCCTTCTTCCGTGGCCACACATTTTAGGACTTTTTGGTCTTTTGTACCCCTCTTTCTCCTAGTTTCGTCCCTAGCCTTTATATACTTATCTCCTAGCTCATTTGGAAGGTTAGCAAAGTATTAGATAAAACATTGAGAGCTTTGCTCCTTGTATCCCCTCCTCTTGGAGATCAAGACCCCTCTTGGGAAGAATCCTTGTGGATTGCAAGACCTCCCGAGGGAGTAGATCATCATCAAGACTTCACCTCCTCTAGGAGTGGGAAGAACTTTACCTAGTGCTTGTTTCCTTGGATTGATCTTGTAATCTTGTGGTTCTCATGTATGCTACTCTAGTGGATGTGATATTTGGGTTTGTTTGAGTGATTTGTGCCTTGTGTTCTTGAGAGTTCATCCTCTTTTCCCCCTCGAAGTGTGAAAAGATCCCCTCTAGGGTTTCACCCTACAACATCTTGGTATCATGAGCAAGGTTGATTCACATCTTGGAGTCCCATCCCCCCATTTGCTAGCTTGATTTTGTTTTTTCGTCCAAATTCAAAAATTCCCCACAAAAATTGCCCCAAATTTTTTTCTTGCAATTTGTTTGATCTTGTGAGATTTGGTTGTTTTGGTCCATGGATTTCATGTTTGGCAACTGGATCTAGACCCTCCCCAACAATCCCCACCCTTCCCACCATGAAATCCACCGAATTTTGCTTTTCCCCCAAAATTTCCGCCCAAATCGTCCACCACCGGGTGCCCGCACCTCGGACCACCGGGCGCCCGCACCCCCGGGCCATTCCCCCCTGACCACTCCGGGCACCCGCACCCCCCACCCCCAGCTGCCCGCACCCCCCAAATCTGCCCACTACCAACACCAATTTGACCATAACTTCCAACTCCCAAGTCCGTTTTTCGTGTTCTTTAGCTCGTTTGGAAGCTCCTGACACCCTTCATCAACATATATCATTACCACCACCATTAGCCTACACCCAAAAATTCATCATCATAGCACCCACCTTCTGCATTTAACCGATTTTGAGTTGCATTTTCCATTTCCTAAGGTGTTTCGGCTTCTTAGGAGCGTGTGACATCGACATCACCATCATCGCCTTGGAGTCATCTTCACCGCTAACTGTAAGAAAGGACGGTAACCTCGACGACACTTACTTCTTACCTTGCCTTTTGCATTGATAGCCCGAGCCATTTTGCGTTGCTTACCCATCGAGACTAGCAAGTTGAGAATTGTCGGGCCACGTTATTGTGCACCATAGTGATCGTGTTATCATCTTTGTGCCATAAGTTTTTCCCGTGCATATCTTACATACTTGGCTCATCTCATACTCGGCTCGAGCTTCAAGCATAGACAAAAAAAGAAGAAAACCTTTTAAGCAAAAGAGGAGAAACAAAGAGCTTGTAAGCAATAGCATTGAGCCATTTGCATAGTTATATCATCTTGGTCATCGCATACATAGCATAGTTGGGATTGAAGACGAGACGTTTCTCTCATAGGTTGGTGCACAAGCGTATCTGGCCCATTTGAGCAATCGCGCTAGCGTCTCTCTAGAATTCACACAACAAGAGCATTTTTCGTGGTTGCGCATTTTGAGCTCACTCCTTGGTTGTGCGGATCCCATTTATCTTTGGTGTGTGTGTTCCTAGTGATATCCTTGGGTTTGATCTATTTGCTTTACTTGCATTTTTGTGAACCTTCTCAACCTTATCGATATCTTGACTAACATTTGCTTGAAATTTTGGCCATGATCCTAACCGAGGTCCTCCATAAGCCTCTTATTTGTAGGTGTGAGAAACAAACCCGGTTCCAATTCTCCTATTGTGGCATTACATTGAGTGACACTTGTTACATCCTCAATCCTCGGAAAAGGTAAATTTGGTTTTGTTCTCTCATTTTCCTACTCATCCCACTTGGTTATGATGGATAGGCCAACCTTGTCGATGAACCCACTTTTCGATGAGCAAGGTGATGACTCCGACTTCGGCTCCAAGAACCACTTCTTCATCACACAACGAGCGCTTAATCAAGAAAGCAAAGCATTAGATGAACGCTTGGAGGAACTCGCCTACGACCTTCATCAATCGGAAACAAGGAACCGAGACTACATTGACGCCAAGTTCACTACACAAATGAAAGAACTCCTCAACATGATCGTGCGACGCTAGTCTTCCTCCACCGCTTCTTCAAGACGGCGCCACTCAAGTCACCGTTCAAGTCGGCAACCTTCGGACTACTCCTCTTATGATGCAAGTCCTCCACGAGCTCGCTTTCCTCGACGTGATGCTCCTCAAGATTGCCAAGCTCAAGACAATCCGTTCCATGGCAATGGCTTACAAGACCGAGTTCGAGCACGTGAAAGGGTGCAACACCACACACAAGAAGCAATGGAGCAAGAGCAAATACCTCCACAAGTGCCATGCCAAGTACCTCAAGAAGATGACGCCATCCGTCAAGCACAAGCACCCGAAGCACAACAAGCTCTATGCGAGGCCACTAGAGCCGTTGAAGAGCGCAACCGCCAAGTGCGAGAACAAGAGGAAGCTCTTCGTTGCGAGATACAAGAAGAAGTTGCCCGATGCGAAGAGCAACAAGAAAGGCGCAACCAAGCGCATATTCCTCATCCTCCTCCAAGACAAGAGCGACACCAAGAGGAACAAGTGCTTCAAGACCCTCCTCCACGCCAAGAGAAACACCGCGAGAAACGAGCATTTGAGGACCTTCCTCCATGGCAAGAGCGTTATTAAAATCGCTACCACAATGAAGAACTCCGCTACGGCAAGCTCAAGTTCACCATGCCCAAGTTCTCCGGAAGCAATGATCCCGAAGAATGTCTCTCATGGGCCTTGAAGGTGGACAACATTTTCCGCCTTCACAACTATAGCGAGGAAAATAAGATCGCCATGGCCTCCCTCGAGTTCCAAGACTACGTCCTCATTTGGTGGGAACAAGTGATCGAGCGACGACATACAAGAGGCGAACCACCAATAAAAACTTGGGAAGAAATGAAAGAAGTCATGAGAGCCTGCTTCGTGCCTACTCACTACACCCGTGATCTATTCAAGAAGTTGCAACTCCTCAAGCAAGGCACGAAGACGATGGAAGAATACTACCAAGAAATGGAGATTGCCATGATACGAGCCAATGTCAAGGAAGACGACGAGCAAACAATGTCACGCTTCTTGAACGGCCTCAACCACCCTATCAAGCGGATTGCCGACTTCCAACCATACTCAAACCTTATTGAGCTAGTTCATCAAGCAACCAAAGCCGAGCGACAAGTGCAAGATGACTTCAAATACGCCAAGTACTCGTCCAAGACCTATGGCTCCTACTCTCAAGCTCCTACGACTTCGACACCTCCTACCTCAACTAGAGCATCACCAAGTACCGGCGACAAGTCAAGTTCCAAGCAAGCTGCGCCTTCCTCGACTCGTGCTCCGGCAAGCACCCACAAATCCAAGACTCCCTCATCTTCGATGCCTCCCAATGACCCCGTCAAGACAAGTTCATTCAAGTGCTTCACATGTGGTGGTCGAGGTCGCAAGTCCTTCGAATGCACCAACAAGCGAACAATGATCTTCAACGATGATGACACATATGACTCGATGAGTGAAGAATAAATGGAAGCCATTGAGCACGTGGCCATGCACCGGCGCATGAACAAAGATGAAGATGATCAAGTGTTTTGTGACAACGATTCAAGTCCCTCTCTTGTGGTCTCCAAGGTCTTGATGCTCCAACACCACCAAGACGAAGACCAATGGTGCCACATCTTCCACACCAAGGCCGGCATCAATGGGTGTTCTGTGAAAGTCATCATCGATGGAGGGAGTTGTCACAACTTGGCAAGTGAAGAGCTATGTTCCAAGCTACAATTGGTCAAGAAGAAGCAACCTCGTCCCTACAAGGTGCAATGGCTAAGAGACTCCGGCACTATTCAAGTGGAGCACATGGTGCAAGTCTCTTTCAAGATCGGCACCTACGAGGACACCTTGGAGTCTGATGTGGTTCCTATATCCGTGTGCCATCTTCTATTGGGAATACCTTGGCAATTCGACTGCGACGTCATCCACAATGGAAGAACTAACCACTATAGCTTCAAGATGAAGGGCAAGGAGTACATACTTCGACCAATGTCACCAAGCCAAGTGATCGCCGACAAGAAAGCTTCCACCCATCACGGAGATACTAGTGAAAGAGTGAACCACCAAAAAGAAAGTGAGAGCCACAAGCCAAAATTGAGCGCCTCTTCGCCAAGAGAGAAAAACTTAGTCCTCCTCGCCACAAAAAGAGAGATGAGAGAAGTGTGTGAGAACCCATCGAGTGTCATCCACTTTGTCCTCCTATGCAAAGACGAGGTGGTAAACACTAACAATCCTAATCCTCTTCCTCTAGTGTTTTTCAACTTGTTGTAGGAATTCGAGGATGTCTTCCCCGATGAGCTACCTCCTAGTATCCCTCCGCTACGTGACATTGAACATAGGATCGACCTCATCCCCGGCGCACCTCTTCCAAACAAGCTCCCTACCGCGTCAACCCCGAAGAAACTAAGGAGATCCAATGGCAAGTACAACAACTCATCAACAACGGACATGTACGTGAAAGCTTAAGCCCTTGTGCTATTCCGGTTATACTTGTGCCCAAGCAAGATGGTAGTTTTTGCATGTGCTCAGATTGTAGACCCATCAATGCTATCACCGTTCGTTATAGGCATCCCATTCCTCGCCTAGATGATATGCTATATGAACTTAGCGGCGCCACCATTTTCTCAAAAATTGATCTTAAAAGTGGCTATTATCAAATCCGCATACAAGAAGGTGATGAATGGAAAACCGCTTTCAAAACAAAATTTGGCTTGTACGGGTGGTTGGTTATGCCTATGGGTTTCTCGGAAGCTCCTGATTCTTTCATGCGTCTTATGCATTTTGTGCTTCGTCCTTACATTGGAGTGTTTGTTGTGGTCTACTTCGATGACATCCTTGTTTTTTAGCAAATCCATCAAAGATCATCTAAAACATGTTAGGGCTGTTTTGCAAACTCTTCGCAAGGAACGTCTTTATGCCAACATGAAAAAGTGCACGTTTGGTGTTGACAAGCTTGTTTTCTTGGGTTTCGTTGTTTCCTCAAAGGATGTCCATGTTGACGAATCTAAAATTGCACTACAAAAAAAGACACATCCATGACATTTTGGGCCGAACGATTTTTTTTCCTGTCATACATATGACACTTCTATGATGATAATTGTGACAAAACCTGGTATCATCATAGATGTGGTGGGCTCCTACTTCTATGACAAAAAATCATGACAGAAAATGGGCTTTTCGTCCTGGGCGGGTCGGAGACGCAGCTGCATGACATTCTTTGGGCTGTCCATGATGAGAAAAACCATGGTAGAAGCAAGGGGGAGGAAAATTTCAGGGAGTTGCCGGTTACGGTGGGAGGTCGGGGGCCGAGCGATGCGCGTTTCTCTCGTACACGCGCGAGGCGTTGGCTCTAACTGAACCCGAGCGATTGCACTGCAGGCTACGCGTTACTGAACCCGAGCGATCGATCGATGGCTGTTAACTGAACCCGATGGAGCGATTCCTTCACTACTGCTGCTAACTGAAGCCGATCGATTGGATGAACAGTGAGCGTTGCAGGGGGGGGGGGTTGGATGAACAGTGAGCGGTGGCATTGCCTCTGGATGAACAGGACCCCGTGGTGTGGAGGGATGGATGAACAGTAGACGGTGGAGGGGTGGCCGTGGAGGGGTGGTTGAACAGGACCCCGTGGTGTGGAGGGCTGGATGAACAGTAGGCGGTGGAGGGCTGGATGAACAGTAGACGGTGGAGGGGTGGTTGAACAGTAGCCGGTGGAGTAGCGCGCGGTGGAGGCTGGATGAACAGGAGCCCGTGGAGGCTGGAGGAGGTCGACGGTAGCCCGTGGAGGCTGGAGGAGTTCGACGGTGGAGATGAACAATATCCCGTGGAGTCCCGTTTTGCGGTACGCCACACCCCTCCCGATGAACAGGACCCTCGTTTCAATCCATTTCGTCCGTTTTGCGGTATGCCACACCCCTCCCGATCAACAGGACCCCTGTTTCGACCGTAGGAGGTCTGTTTCCTCCGTTTTGCGGTACGCCACACCTTTCCCGATCAACAGGACCCCCGTTTCGACCGTAGGAGGTCCGTTTCCTCCGTTTTGCGGTACGCCACACCCCTCCCGATCAGCAGGACCCCGTTCCGAACGTGGCCGGTCGAACACAAGGCCGTTTCCTCTGTTGTGCGGTACGCCAGGCCTCGTTTCCATCGCCTGTTCCGTCCAAGCCGGTTGGCTCCCACGCGTTCTGTTGCCTCCCGATGAACACGACGCATTCTTGCCTCCCCATGAACACGACGCATTCTGTTGGCTCCCCATGAACACGACGACGACGCTGTTTCTCCGTTCCGACCCAGCCATGTACGTATGCGCGAGTAGGCATTCGAGACCCTGCCCGTATGTACGTACGTGGCCATATTTTATTTCTTGCACCCTCGCCGCTGTACGTACGTGTACATGCTACATGCGCGCCTCTACATCGACACGTGCTTGCCTCTACTACGACACGTGCATGCCTCTACATCGACCAGTATGTACGTACACTTTCGCGACCAGAATGACAATGCTATGTATGCTTCGACCAGGTGGGTCCCGACTGTCAGGCACTTCCTTGCCTGCGAAGATGTAGCTGGTGGGTCCTAGCAGTCAGGGGGGGCGAATCGTTTTGGTTTTTTTTGCCCAGACACACTTCCTTGCGTGCGAAGATGTAGCTGGTGGGTCCCAGCAGTCAGGGGGGAAACGTTTTTTTCATGAAATACTGGTGGCCCGTCCGGTGGGTCCCTGCTGTCAGGTGGAGGAATAATTATTTTGCGCGTAATAAGGAGGCACTTCCTTGCGGCCGCCGTGGACCCAACTGTCAGCCTCTCCACGCACAGTACTCTTCTGATGGAAGTCAGTCGTTGACCACATTGACCACGCTGCGTCGAGAGCACCACGGCGGTGGACGACGGCGAGGCCTAGGAAGGGGACGACACGGAGCCGGGGAAGACGCAGTAGTGGATGCCCACGCAAAGAGGAGTACGAGGGTGAGGCTGCCATCGCCGCAGAATAACAGGGGGTGTGGGTGAGTAGAGGGATGTCCTGGCCAGCAGTGGGAGTAGTAGGGGGCGGTGAGGCCTCCGCCGCATCGCAGCCAGCCACGGGAGGCAGGAGCACGAGGCACGACCGGCGCTGGTTTGGGCGGCTGGAGCAAGAAGACCAGAGGTTGAAGAAGCACTACGGCCGTTGGATGGACATCGTACGGTCACTGGAGCTAGAATCGTGCATATTATTGACTAAGTTGACAAAGCCCTCCGTCCCCGTCAACTTAGTAGGCCCACAAGTCAGCCTGCCACTATACTTGGTCCCAGCTAACAGGCGGAGTATTCATTTATTTTTGTGCGTAATAAGGAGGCACTTCCTTGCATGCGAAGATATAGCTGGTGGGTCCGAGCTGTCAGCGGCGGTAACATTTTTTCGCGAAATACATAGGCTCTTTCGGTGGGTCCCTGATGTCAGGTGGAGGAATCATTATTTTGCGCGTAATAAGGAGACATTTCCTTGTGTGCGGCCGTGGACCCAGCTGTCGGCCTCTCCACGTACAGTCCACTTTAGATGCATGTCGGTCGTTGACCACGTTGACCAGGCCACGCCGAGAGCACCAGGGCGGTGGACGACGGTGAGGCCTAGGAAAGGAACGACATAGAGGCAGGGAAGATTCGGCAGTTGTTTCCCACGCGGAGGGGAGTACGACTGTACGAGGGTTTACTTGTTCGTCTGGTGTCGTCGGAGAATAACAGCAGGTGTGGGTGAGTAGAGGGATGGCTAGGCCAGCGATGGGAGTATGGTGGGGCGGTGTGGCCTGCGTAGCAGCAGAGCCGGCCGCGGGGAGGAGGGAGCAGGTAGTCCCGCCGGCGCTTGTTTGAGCGGCTGGAGCAGGAAGAGCAGAGATTGGAGAAGAACGGGGGTCGTTGGATGGCAATCCAACAGTCACCGCTTGTGCGTCAACCTTTTTTTTAGGAAAGCCTCAAATCTGTGGAAAACAGCATACAACCCATCTGCCATTATTTCTAATAATTTACAACCCATTTGCTAATTCTTAAGGGTTTTTTTGGATCCCATATTCTTTTTGTTACCGTTCAGCCCATACTGTGGCCATGGTTAAAAAATTATACGAAATTTTGCATATTTCGGTGCGGTCCGAACTGTTTTTAATCCCGAAATTTTGACTCACATTCAAACTGATTTTAAAAATAAATGTATATCAATATAAAATTCAACAAATTCTCCATGCATAAAAATTAATGTAATTTAAAATCTCGAAATGAAAAAAAAGATATTTGAAACTAATTGCCGGTTTGATGTGTTTTAAAAATGTACATCCCATTTCTCATTACTGATGGGCCATTTTCTCGGCCAGCTGAATGAAAGCTCTCCTCGTCTTGAAAGATTTGCAGCCCAACAGGCCTGACAAAGTGACTTACTTGGCAAATCACAAAAAAACTGGGATGTGGCCATGGACCCAGCTGTCAGCCTCTCCACGTACAGTACTCTTCTGATAGAAGTCGTTCCTTGACCACGTTGACCACGCCGCGCGGAGAGCACCACGGCGGTGGACGACGACGAGGCCTAGGAAGGGGATGACGCGGAGCCGGGGAAGACGCGGCAGTGGAAGACCGCGCGGAGAGGAGTATGAGGGTTCACTAGTTCGGCTGCGGTGTGAGGCTGCCGTCACCGTAGGGCCTGGCCAGCGGTGGGAATAGTAGGGGGCGGTGAGTCCTCCGTGGAAGCACAGCCGGCCACGGGAGGCAGGAGCATGAGGCACGACCGACGCTGGTTTGGGCGGCTGGAGCAAGAAGACCAGAGGTTGAAGAAGCACTACGGCCGTTGGATGGACATCGTACGGTCACTGGAGCTAGAATCATTCATATTGACTAAGTTGACAAAGCCCTTCATCCCCGTCAACTTAGTAGGCCCACAAGTCAGCCTCCCACCAAGGTGGGTCCCAGCTAGCAGGGGGGGTATTCATTTTTTGTGCGTAATAAGGAGGCATTTCCAGTGGGTCCGAGCTAACAGCGGGGGGGGGGGGACGTTTTTTTCGTGAAATACGGTGGCCCGTCAGGTGGGTCCCAGCAGTCAGGGGGCAACCGTTTTTTTCGCAAATACGGTGGCCCGTCCAGTGGGTCCGTGCTATCAGTTGGAGGAATCATTATTTTCCGCGTAATAAGGAGGCACTTACTTGCTGCGGCCGTGGACCCAGCTGAGACTCTCCACGTACAGTATACTTCCGATGGAAGTCGTTCCTTGACCACGTTGACCTCACCACGTTCCGTTGCATGCATGCGTCCATGGGCGTGGTGTGTCCCCACTGTCAGCCTCTCACGTACAGTCATCTTCCGATGACTCTCGGTTGTTGACCACGTTGACCACACCATGCCGAGCGCACCCATAATGGAATGACCCGGAGATGGGGAAGACGGGGCAGTGGAGTCGCAGATGGAGAGGAGTGGGAAACTTCACTGGTTTGGGTGTGTGGCAGCACAGCCGCGGTGCCGCCCACGGGAGACAGGAGCAAGAACAGAGGTTGAAGAAGGAGCACGGCTGTTGGATTAACATCAAACGGTCCAGCTGCTAGAATCATTTGTTGATTAAGTTGACAAAGCCGTGCGTACACGTCCGCTTAGCAGGCCCACAAGTCAGTCACCAAATCTGACGGGTCCCAGCTGTCAACGGGATGAATAATTTTTTTCGCAAAACAAGGAGGCACTTCCTTCCATGCGAAGATACAGCCGGTGGGTCCCAGCTGTCAGGTGGAGGAAACATTTTTTCAGCTTAATAAGGAGGAACTTTCCTTGCATGCAACCATGGACCTCGTGGGTCCCAGCCGTCAGGCTCTCCACGTACAGTTCTCTTCCGATGACTCTCGTTTGTTGACCACACCACACCGAACACAGCGAGGCGGTGGACAACGGCGAGGCCCGGACGGGAACGACTTGTAGATGGGAAAACGCGGCAGTGGAGTCGCAGATTGAGAGGAGGAGAAGGGTTATAACTGGTTCTGTTGCAATTCATATCAAACTCAGGTTCACAGGACACGTTCATATTCATAGCCAACATTCACTATCAACAACTCAAAAGATTCATATATACACAAGCTCAGCATATCTATGCATCCAAATGATTGATAGATCACACGACAATATTCATACATAATTCACAAAAAGATTCAGATATACACATGTTCAGTATGTTTATGCATCCAAATGATTGAGATCACAACCAATATGATCCATGGACGAACTTTAATTACCTAGGGTACAGACTGGTAAATGGTGTTCAATCAGAGGTACTTCTTGCTAAAATTAGTTCTTCTACGAGTAAACTTTCGAGTACATAAGAGGCAGCACAGACAATCTGAACTTTGCTTGTAGGTTTATCCTCAAATAGTGGCCTCGTGCCGAGGGAGGTTTGAGCAACTTGGCCACTACTTTCATCCAACTAGTTTACTGGCTCATCTTGGTCCTGTAACTCGCCAAAATTCTACATTGCAGACGAGAAAGGAGGCGGTTGCGAAAATGAACCACCCAAATTTTTTGTGCAGTTCAATTGAAATGGAGCATCCTTGGCGTGCAGACTGATTAAGTGCCAGATGAATATATGCGTCAACCAACTTGTCTGGAATCTTTAGACTCCATGCTATATAGTTCGCTACCATATGTGTTGATAAACAAAAGGCACAAGTTGGGACCAAAGACTGGACTGCGTTTTTCTGGGCTATGCACCAAGCAATATTTTTGGCGTTCACTCTCCTAATACTTGGAGTTTGACAATTGGTTGACACTGGTTGATACTCGAATGAATATAGGCACTTCTTGTCAACATCGATGCTTGTCTAAGTGAACTTTGGAGTACATAGCAGCAACATAAGTACCTGTCCATCTGATCATTTTGTGCAGTTCTACTGAAATCACCCGATGTAATGATTTGCCTGCGAGTTCAGGCTCCAAATTACTCCTTTATGAAATCGGCAAATAGTAGCACAATACCAAATTACCAATACATATGACAGGCACAATAATCAGGATAAAGACCAGTACCAACCTGTGTGAGGTAGCATATCAATTACTATTTCCTTTGACAGGAAGCCGAGATAGGCCAAGTGACTGACAGCAAAGGAAGAAAGCAAGCGGAGATTAGCGACTGACAGGAAAGGACGGAAGCTGTCGAGGCAATGAAGCACCCAAAGTTGTCATGATGGTTCCTTTGTCCGAGCAACTTCAAAGTGGGAAGTGGGCCTGTGATTTGACGGCTCATTAGTCATTGTTACTGCGGCGCGACGACCTGGGTGACTCTCCCTGGAGTTCTGTGTGCATGGCAAGTGGACCAGGATGGTCAACGTCCCACATGTTGTGAACAGAAGTATTCTTTCCGATATCGAGGAGCAAGGAAACCACGTGGTATAGTATCACTGCTGATTGGTTCGCAAAAAAATAGTATCACTGTCGATTTATAATTATTTTTTATTTTAGATGAATGCTAGCGTTTCAACTCTTACGACGAAGGGTGCCAAACACGGCACGTGCTAGATGTCCCACACGTCAGCGAAAGGAGTGGAACATGAACAGTGTGGTAGATCCCAGCATAAAAAAACAGTGTGGTAGAGCGTCTCCACTTCTTCCACTTCTAGGTCGGAGACCACACGTAGTAGTACTTAGTGGTATGAATGATACAAAGTGCGACCTGGAGAGAAAGACACGTCTAGTTGGAAGGTCTCGGGGCATACACGTAAACAAATATAAAAGTTAATATGTGCCTCCAACTAATATAGTAGTAGTAGAGTACTTAGGCACGTACTCCATAACATCACCGTGCATTGCACGTACAAAATTTAGTGGTAGTACGTAGTAAGAGACAAATGCCGCCCAAGAGTTCCCTTCTCGACCTACTTTTGGGTGTTTGGTAGAGTGTATGGAGGGTGCATGAGTCCACACTAGTTTATCACAAATACACTAGAAGCATGCATGAAGAGAGCATGCATGAAGAGGAGTGTTGAGTTGAGCATGCATGAAGAGGGAACATCTATGCTGAGACGAGAACGCAACGAAACACACCCTGTATGCCACGCATGTTCATACCATTTGTGCCTTTCTACTTCACTTACTGCGCTACATTACTCAGGTTCGTACGTCCACTCCTGGGTACATGTCCGTCTCATAGTTCCAGTGCCACGTGTTCTTCATATAGATGGAACGATCGTTGCATAACACGTGCGCCTTGATGCTAGATGTCTCGCGTGTTGGCAAAAGGATGAACAAAGCTCACATAAAAAAATAGAGTGGAAAAACATAGATTCCGGACGACCGAGAAGGAGCAAGGAACCTCGTGGTGGAGCGTCTGCACTCATAATATTTAATATTATTCAGCAATATAAAATTAACCAATCATCTCCACAGTGGACTAGAAGAGTACGAAACACGGCAGCCCAGTGAAGTTACATCATACTAGTACATGGCTAACCCACGCTATCACCATATTTCTTGGCTTCCGTGCGACACCTATCTCTAGTAATCCAGCAGCCTGTATCGCTTCTCCCTCCTCGTCTCTATCAAAGTGCGGCGGGCTGGTGTTTCTGCCGTCTATTGAGGTCGGTTAACTATCACATGTTAGCGACGTGCCAAGAGCATTCTAACAAAAATTCCTTTCACGTTCCGTTTTCAAAAAGAAAAAAAATCCTTTCACATACGAATTTGCATGTATGCTTTGAGCAACTTGCATGTCCTATACTGCTCCTCTTTGATACTCTAACTTAGCTAGAGGTTAGACTAACTCATGACTAACCCTGAACTAACTGTAGCCAAAGAGGTGTTTGGGTGATAGGGTTAGATTGACAATAAATGCACTTCATGGAGAGAGAAAAGTGATTTTTCAGTGGTCCCAATGAGAACTATCTCCAGTTAGCACCTCTTGGGTGGGATAGTTTTTTTGGTGGGTTCGATGCAACTTGCTCCAATTTAAACCCTCATGCTTGGATACTTTAGGGCTATTTGAGCCCCAACTAGCTCAAACTAACTCTAACCCATGGATCCAAACAGGGCCTATGGCCAGTCTCGACGCGGAGCAGTTGCGTGCACCGGGAAGCGGCGCTCTCTTGGCCATCGCGCCACTTCAAAGCCGGCGCTAGTGAGAGGTCGCCTCCGCTCTGGCCGGGCATTAATGTGGCCCTGACGCTCCAGGGCGGCGCTAACCGTTTCACACGGGAAGCGCGCGTTGGCAAGGGAGTATAGGTTTTGAACCGTTTCAGGTGTAGTAGTAATGGTAGTTTGCAAAACTATTCAATTATTGCACTCAGTTTCCTAAGAAATTGTGGTAAAAAACGTTACTCCACAACCCGCTTCCCTTCTCCTTCCTGCTCGTGATTTACGTGGCCATGTTAACGTGGTTGTGTCAAAAAAATGTCACTTCCTGCTCGTGATTTGCGTTATATAATTACAAGCAAGATTCTCGTGCATTGCACGGAACATCAATATGCATTTTTTTACAAAACACCTGTTGTGATTGACCCATGCAGGAGTAATCCCATGTGTAAAAACTAATTATATCTCGAGAATTTTATCGGAAAATTGGTATCTCGAGAATGTCATCGAAAAAATGAAAGATGAGAGATAAGGTGAGGAGGAGTGGAGCGTGGTGGTGACTGGTGGTCGGAATGGGCGGAGGCATGGGGATGGACGGCGCCGGCAGGCGGCAGCGGCCATGATGCATGCTAGATTGTTCCAGAGACTTATTCCTTTTTAATTGCTGAGTAATGAGGTTGCGGGAGATAATGATGTGGAGAGAGGTGCGGGTATCTTTTGTAAAATTATCATAGTTTGCTTCCTATCCATTAGATATAGATCATACAGTCTGTATTACAAGATGGCAGGCACAACATCATCGCCAACTCGTTTTTTTATAAGGGTACAGATGATAAGTTTGCTGACTACTAAAGTAAAGTGGAATCTGTCCATGTTATGCAAGTAAATAAAGGTGATTGTTTATCATACGGGTAAGGTTGGATGAAGGGTGGTAGGAACAAATGCTCCGCCTAGAGCATGTGTGTGTGAGATGGAGTCTTAGTGTGTGTGTGTGAGAGAGAGAGAGAGAGAGAGAGAAAGAGAGAGAGGAGAGAGAGATGGAGTCTTAGTTTGTGTGTGTGTGTGAGAGAGAGAGAGAGATGGAGCCTAAGTGTGTGTGTGTGGGGGGGGGGGGGGCGTGTGTGTGTGTGTTTGTGTGTGTGTGTGAGAGAGAGATGGAGTCTTAGTGTGTGTGTGTGTGGGGGGGGGGGGTGTGCGTGCGTGCGTGCATGTGTGTGAGTGTGTGTGTGTGTCACGGGGTCCCCTATGGCGGATGTAATTTAAGTGTGCATGGCTTCATCATAGAGAGGTGATGTGTATGGCAGAGGCCACCAACGATGGGGTGTGAGAGAGAAAATGCCCGTAGGGAGGGAAGAGAAGGTGCGTGCGCGTGAGAGGAGTCGACATCGAGAGAACGTGTTTGTTCGAGAGACACCAAGGAAGACTACTATATATCGATGGTGCATGTAGGCAGGAATTAAACAAAGGGATGGTCTTATTGGTTTCGGGGATATAGGGTAAGAGTGAGAGGCGCGCGGGGGGGGGGGGGGGGGGGTAGCTAGAAGGAGATTGTTAAGTGTGAGTGTGTGTTCTGCTCATCCAGGTGGAAGTTATGTGCACAAAAGAGGAGAACGATTCGATGTGGCGTTAGGATTGAGGGTAATTAACAACGTATGGAGACATAGAGACCTTGAACGTGCATGTGTGAGAGGTATACATGTATACGTGGGATGTGTGTGTGTTTGCCCGCGCATGATCGAGATAAAAGAAAGAAGACATAAGTCCTAAAATCAACGACATGGGAGAGACGGATCGGTATGACAATATGCATGCATGTGAGAATGCAGGGAAGAAGGCCCGGCAATTGAGCATGTGTTTTTGTCTTTAAGAGATAGTGGCGTGGGCTGGAGCATGCATCTATGGCGAGCAGAGGGGGTGAGGTGCAAGGATTGTGAAAAAGAGATCAACCTATAAATGTATATGTATGGATAGACATATATAGTGTGGGTGATAGGAAGCAAGACTCCGTGCGAGAAAGAAATGTTGACGGAGAAACTACAGATAGATACAGATATGGAGATGCTAGCTAGAGAGACATCCGTTAGTTTGGGTGTCGGAGATGACCGTCGGGTGGTTCAAAGGGTGAAGTTATATATGTGTGTGAGAGGGCACTTGACTGCATGTAGAGAGAAACATATGTAGTGTGCGTGATAGGAATCAAGAGTGAGGGCGAGAAAGAAGGTTGATGGATACACAAATAAACAGAAAGATAAAGATGCTAGCTAGTGTGCGCTGGAGATAGGAGTCGAGTGGATCAGAAGGCTGGGTTATGTGTGTGGGTGTGAGAGAGATAGAGAGAGGGTGCATGTGAGTCACATACAAACAGATATCAGAGAGAAATGAGATCCAGAGAGACGGAGTTTTGTGTCTGCGAGAGAGAAAGATATTTCACAACGAGAGTGATAGCTAGAAAGACATATGAGGGAACACAAGATATATCTAGGGAGAGAGGGTGTGTTTGAGCGACATACAAGAGAACAATGGAGAAATATGAGACCCTGTGAGACAGAGTTTGTGTTTGTGTGTGAGAAAGAGATATTGAATAGGAAGAGTCGTAGGTTCTCATATCTAAGGAGCGAAAGACATCTCTGTATGAGGGGTGTGCGAGTGGCACACATGGGAATAGTTGAGAGAAATGAGACCCCGGGAGACAAAGTTTTGTGTTTGTGTGAGAGAAAGAGATTCCACATGGAGAATCATAGCTAGAGACACATAGCAGGGAGCGAGATATACTTAGAGAGAGATAGATTGATGAAGGTCGAGGGAGAGAGCACCGTCAGTATGTTACGAAGATAAAAGATCATTGTCGACATACAGGTAGCACGAGAGATGCGTGAGAGACGATGAACGCGTATAGGTCCAGAGAGATAGTCCTATATAAGCACGAGTGATAGCTATATGAGACGAATATATGGATTAAAGGGGATTCAAATATTTAAACTAGAGATCACGACATTGATAATATCATAATGCAAATTGGTGTATCAAACATGCATATTCATTTGAATTTGGGCACACGTGTAATGTTATATAGTTTATCAATATTGGTGATCCATAGATTTTTCAATTACAAACAATGCATGGTTTATATGCAATTAATGTCTAAACGGGATTACACTATATGTTGCGTGTGTGAAACACATTATACATGTTTGAGAAGTAAAAAAAAACCCACATGAAACACACATTAATTGGAGACAGTTAGCGAGGAATGCATACATTGGATTTCAACATAAAGTGGTTTCAAATATTTGAAAATCCAAATTGATGGATACAACCTTATGAATCTGAGATCATGCTATTTGTAAACCATATTTATGTATAAATGGTGTTGTTCTTTTGAAACTATATATAAAAAATGATGTATATAGAATGTAATTCCAATTGAAAATGGATCCCGTCCGAAAAAAAGTAGAATACAAACGGGATTCGAATTGAGTTGGCACGGTAAATGTGCACTGTGCAAAATTTGAACGAAGCGGGGAAAGTCACAGTAACCGCCCGAAACCAAAATCTGCGAGATGGAAATCACTACTGCCTATCCCTGCCACGCAAAGCCTATCTACTGGATATCTATAGGTTTCGATAGGGGTAGGTTTGTAATTTCACCCAAACGTGACGTAATCGCCTCTCACCCGGATTCATACATGGTGGGCGCCAAAACACAGTGTGCCCTCGGCCGAAATCGACTCCCTCCCCGATTCATATTCATACATGGTGGGCGCCAAAAACAAACTCTCGTCGGCAAATATTCGGTGTATGCGAGATTACCGTCCTATCCCCAAACGACTAATGTTGCTGTGATGTAGTAGAAATTTGAAACGGGGGCTATGTTTGTAAATTTCCTCGCGTTTGAGACAAGCGTGCCCTGAATACATGGTCCCCCCTTCGTCTCTACCTCCCTTTTCCCCATTCGTACTCCGTGGGCGCCAAAACACCCTCTCCACCCACCCTCCTCCGTCCGCCGCCGTTCGCCACCCCATCCACCGCTGTCCTCCTCCACCATGCCGGAGCTGATACCTCGACGCCACCGTCCATTACAAGAGATCGACCTCTCTCATCCACGCCTTCGGACCGGGATCCTTGCATCCCGTCCTCTCGCTTCATCCCCGCCATCGTCCACCTTGCCGACATCGCTCCTACGACCGTCTCGTCCACCGCACCCCCCGCCACCGTCTACCCTCCTAGATCTGCTTCCATGCCGCCGACAGCCATCGCTACCGCAACACCGTCAAATTCTCAGCAGATGCGTACACGGCGCCGCACCAGAGGCGGTACTCTTTCGTATCTGCTCATCTTATTTATCACAGCAAGAAAATAGATCGCCACTGCTTTACTCTGATTTCTTGTCTTGATTGCGAAGTTGCCTTTGTCCGGTTTGCATCTTCAGATCCGCCATGGCACGCTCAAAACTATACTCCCAATGATTATGGTTTTCCCCTTTTATATTCCACACTAGTTAAATCACAGTAGACTAAATTTCAAAATTGGGCCAGTCGAGTTTTCAGAGCTCGCTGGAGTTCGCCGGTGCGATCCAAGGGGCTCGGGTGGTTGTGGGGCTTCGCTGAACGAAGAAAAGTCGACGCGGGTGGGGGGTGGGGGTGGCGGAGGAACACAGGCGGTGGGGGCCGGTGGTCCGGCCGGCGGCCCGTGCGGTGTTCTGTATGAGAAGAATCAGAGACGAGGAAGAAGAAGGGTTAGGAGACATAGGATCTTCATCCAACCACCTGAAATGGTCGAGAGACAGCTGGGAGTTGCATTCTTAATGCGCTCTGGTTCATCATGTGTGGGCACTGCGCAACCAACATTTTATTATCCAAAATCCGCTTGCTCTTCTTTACCATGTTCGATAGTGCTGGCCTGTACGTGATCGATAGGCTTTCAATTACTAGCGGCAATACAACACCGTATTTTCAAGCCAGTTCCACTTTCCCGATTTATATATCGTGGTTATGGTGTACCCCTATTATGTACACTATGATCTGCCTAGTTGTTGTGTGCTCTTGTTATCATGGTTTGGCAATAAAACTCTCTATACAGTATATTATGAACCTATCATCTGCCAGCTATCCTTACTTCTGGAGCCTATTTTTTGTGTACTTGTGCCAGATTATATAAATGCACGCACGATATTATAACACACATGAGCTCTCTCATCAGAATCCAGTGATAGCACATAAGTGTTTACAGGGGCGCCCCTATATTAGAATATCATCTGCATTACAAAGATAATCTCACATTATTTATGTTTTCATGGTTCTCAGATATTATACGCAATTACAGTGAATATAAGAATTCGCGCATCAGAAGAATATTGTGGAACACTGCAATGACTTACAAAATTGGCACCAAGGCATTGAGTGCCATTTTGGAAGCAATGAAACTCGTACGCCTCCCACCTGTTGATTCTTGTTCAGAATATCATCCTAATGACTATTCTAACCTCGAGGAGTCAAAGGCAGATGGCCTGTCCTGTTCACCCATCAAGGTGCCTGTTCTAATTTGGCAAGGTTTTATTGATTGCGCGTATCTTGCATATGTTGTCTTGCATTTCTTCTACTTTGTTGCACCACCATCTGCTTAGTTTACTCATCATATAACTCAAGATGCCATGCCCATCCATTATCAATACATATTCCATCTGTCATCATACCATGTTTTTCCATTCAAATGTTGTTCTTGTGCATCAGACATCAAAAAGGAAGAGGGTGATTGCCAAACCTGAAGGAGCACCAGCAAAGTCCTTGAAAAACGTGGTGGTGCCGGAGAAATCAGACAGCGCCCGACTTATATTGGCTGTACAACCAGTGACACAAAACATAGGACCGACTCCAGCAGACTGTACCCATACTTCACTGGCCACACCACTAGCCCCACCACACAGGACATGCACTCCAGCAAAAGGTATACCGATTTCATTTACCATAGCACCAGCTGTACCATAGAAAAATCCCACTCCAGCAAAAAGTACAGCAAGTCCACCGGCCGAAGACCTATCCCAACTGCAGAGACGACCAATTCCTGCAGATTGGAACCCCATTCCATTTATTCCCAGTTTAAAAGACAATGCTTTCAATGTTGTTAGGGACTACGTGCATATATTCCCATCATGGGAAGATTATAGTGAAGACAAACACCATTTTCACATCTTCCTGTCCAACTTACGTGTAAGTGCTATTATTCATGGTTATTATTTTCCTGTTTTCTGCTGATCGAACACATCAATGATTTACATTACATTGTTGTAACTAGGTGAGGGTCAATCTGGATAGTCATGACGAGCAAAGCTTGCTTGTGCTTTTCAAGGAAGCATTGCAGCAGTATCGGTGTTACCTGAGGAAATCACACTTTGATGGCAAGTCTATAAACGAATTTCCGGTGAAGTCTCCTGTGCTAAATTTAGAAGACATTGAATGGAAAAACCTTGTTATGCACTGGTCTCGTTCCCAGGATGAGGTATTGTCTATGAAATCACATGACAATTTGAACTTCTACTTTTCCGCATGTGCCTTACAGATATTTTTTGCAGGAAATCAGCTCGAAGCAGAATTCCAGTTTGAAAAGAACGACAGGATATCACAAATATGCTGCCTGCTGCTTTGCTCTTGTTAGTACCTGTTGTCCTGTATCACTGTACTTGCATACATACCTGGTTCATTATGTGACAACAGTATGCATGATAGCTTGCTTATCAATTGTTCGCTCCAAATTATCTGATCTGTATGAATGATTACATTAGTGTAGAATATATCCAATGCCAATGAATTTTTTTAGCTCTGCATTGTTCTTGTAAGTACATGCTGTCCTTTATCAGTGTACTTATATTGACATGTAGTTGTTCATGGACCATCACTCTGCAGCTTATTTTCCTTTGCCCTCCATTTTCTACACATCAGATCTATATTGACTCTTACCATAAGGTTGGTACTGAAGAAGTTTAGCTGTGCATTGCTCTTGGCTGTGCTTTTTGCCTGTATCGATGCACATACATTTATAGCTACTTGGTTATGTAGCATCACTCTTCATCTTATCTTAAATATTCTCCATTTTTTCGTATATTATTACATCTATATTTACTCTTAACAAAATGTAGAATAAAGGCAATGCTTATGAAGAAGATTCTGTGCTAAATTTCTTGAATTGCCCCCCCCCATCAGCATGGACAAGGGCTTTATAGAGCATATCTTCACCAGTAATGTAAGTTTGTCCTTCTCAAGCCTTCAAACTTTGTTGTGTATATTTGGTTAGGCATGACTACAACAGCTGTTTATTTTTGGTGTTTGCATCAAATTGCATCTTTAAAGTTTATTATGTAGTTCATAAACAAAAGTTTGTCCTTCTCAATTTAAGTTTTCAGTTGTACAACCAAGTTCCTTCTTCATACCATGTAAATTAAACTATTCAGAGCAAGTGATCTTCTTTTGCACTGCATGTATGCTTCTGTTCTTCATCCGTAATCCAATGGTGTGGTGAACCTACCCACTACAACACAATGTCATATTCTGCAATGTCTTAACTATGAACAATGTCATATCATTCTACTATTATTTAAACCATCTCTTTATTTGCCAATCTGAAATGCGATAAATTGAAAGCACACTAACCATTGATACTTATGAGTTCTTGATCTGTAATCCAGTGGTGTCGTGAAGCTGCCAACTCCTTCACAATGTCATTTCCTGCCATGTCTTGACCTGAACAATACCATATTGTGTTAATGCAATTTTAAACCGTGTCACTTTATTCGTCAGTAATAAATGTGATGAATTGTCAGCACTGATACTTTTATGTGCGAAACCTATCATCTGTCTGCTTGTTTATCTTTCAGAGTGAGGAAGATTTAAGTGTTGAACAAGCGCAGTCTCATCATCTTGCTCAGCTGCTTGCGCTGCAGCTCCCCAGCAGGGCTAACCTTTCTTGAACTCTATTGAAGTGCTGTCGGTTTTGTATATTATTTTTTCAGCGTGTTTATTTGCGCTGGTGGCGATCTTTGATGCCCAGTATATGTAATATGCTGTCTGCTTGTGCTTTATTATCATAGTGGCGAACTATGATGCCCAGTGGATGTAATATGCCGTAATTTCTTTATTGTATAGTCTAGGTTTTTTCTTACTCACGATGCTGCAGTTATTTTACTGTATATATGTCCTGTCTTCGCAGTAAACCGGCCAAACCGTAAAATTAGGGTACATAATCGGGCCGTCATGCAATCACGATGTATGATCTGCATCATGGGCCCCGTCAAACTGGCCCACTAGTAGATTCGGGCCTTTAATAGGCCGAGTAACCCCCGGCCCTCTTTTTGCAAGAAAACTCAATGGGCTTTTAGGAGGCTGAGAAGTAGGCTGGGCCTCAAACATGTCGAATAGCTCACGGGCCGGCGGTAGCCCGAAATGGACCCCGACCCATGATTGTGCGAATCAATTCACGGGCTTTTAATAGTCCAAAGTTGTCTCGGTCCTTGTTTGGTCCAATCAGATATTGGCTGCGAGCAGGCCGAATGCAAACCAGGCCGTAGTTAGGCCCAACTATATGACGGGCTTTTAACAGGCCGAAATTAATATAGGGCCGAAATGTTAAATGGGCCCTTAACAGGCCGAAACTAATATCAGGCCAAATTACTAAATGGGCCTTTAGCAAGTGGGCCCAAAAGCATAGCGTCCAGTCAACGGGCCGAATCTGATATGGGCCATAATTGAGCCCAAAGCCTCTTAAAGGGCCGGACCTGATCTGGGCCGTGATTTGGCCCAGAAAGTGGGAGGCTTTTAACGGGCTGGATCTTATATGGGCCATTATTAGGCCCGAAACGTGGCAGACCATTAATGGACTGGATCAATTACGGGCCGACATTTGGCCCAAAACATGGCAGCCAGTTAATGGGCCGGCCAACTAGGGTCCTCAAAATCTTGTGGGCCTACAGCTGGTCCGACCCATTAATGTCGATGCAATCTCGTGGGCCTTTAGCTGGGCCGGCCCATTATGATCCGCAAGAATTTTGTGGGCCTTTACCTGGGCCGACCCATTATGGCACACAAAAATCTTGTGGGCCTTTACCTAGGCCGACCTATTATGGCCCGCGAAATCTTGTGGGCCTTTAGATGGGCCAGCCCATTATAGTCCGCAAAATCTTGTGGGCCTTTAACTGGGCCGGCCCATTAAGGGCCGTAAAATCTTATGGGCCTTTAGTTGGGCCGTCCCATTTAAACTTGATTGGCCGTGCCACGTGTCGACGTATCATAGGCACCTTCTGTCCAATGAGTGGATGACATCTGTCCCAACGATGAGCCGACACGTGTTTCCTCCAGCAAATGATGATTTTACACGTGGAAAATCCCCATTGGTCGGGGCTATTAACGGGTTATCGGATCCAAAACCCGACCCGATAGCTTAACGGTGTTCTGTTACGGTGGATGCCACGTGTCGGTCACCCTTGACAAAAGCACTTTTGTGACGCGCGATTTATCGTCATGGAAGTGGACACTTCCGTGATGATAATTTTGGTAATGTCATGGAACACTTCTACGACAGCACATGTATGACTATCTTGATTCTGTCATAAAATTGTCATGGATGTACATGCATGACAAAAAACGCGACCTACTGTGACAAACACGTATCATCACGGAAGTGTATTTTTTTGTAGTGTTGAAGCAATTAAAACTTGGTCCCAAACCACTAATTTGCGACAAGTGCATAGCTTTCTTGGCCTTGCGGGTTTCTATTGTTGCTTTGTGAAAGATTTTAGCACCATCGCCGCACCTTTGCATGCCTTGAGTAAGAAAAATGCTCCTTTTGTTTGGGGACCTTTGCAATCTACCGCTTTTGATGAGCTCAAATCTTTGCTTACTCATGCTCCGATTCTTGCTTTACCCAACTTTGACAAAACTTTTGAGGTTCATTGCGATGCAAGTGGTACCGGAATATGGTGGAGTTTTGATGCAAGAAAAGCGAGCTATTGCATATTTTAGTGAAAAACTCTCCGGTGCTCAATTTAACTATCCCATCTATGACAAAGAATTGTATGCTTTAGTGCGTGTGTTGCATGTTTGGGAGCATTACCTTAGACCGCATGAGTTTGTCATACATACCGATCATGAAACACTTAAATACCTTAAAGGTCAAACCAAGTTGAATAAATGGCATACTAAATGGAGTGAATTAATTGAATCTTTTCCCTATGTGATCAAGTACATTAAGGCAAAGAAAATGTTGTGGCGGGTGCCCTTTCCCTCAAATGCATGTTACTTACTCAACTTGAATTGAATGTAGTTGGATTTGATCATATCAAAAATTTGTATGAGCGTGATGTGACTTTTGCTACTCCTTATGCTAAGTGTGTGACGCATACTTCTTGGGCACGATATTATATCAAAGATGGTTATCTTATGAGAGCTAACAAACTATGCATTCCCGAGTCTTCTCTACGTTTGTTACTTTTGCAAGAGGCTCACGGAGGTGGACTCATGGGACACTTTGGGCGCGACAAGACTTTTGCCACACTTTCCAAGAACTATTATTGGCCCAATATGTTTTGGATGTCGCCCGCTTCACCAACCGGTGCTCTACATGTTGCAAAGCTAAGTCACAATCTCAATCCCATGGTTTACATATGCCTTTACCTATTCCACATCAACCTTGGGAAGACATTAGCATGGATTTTGTGCTTGGATTACCTCGGACTCAAAATGGCAAGGACTCCATTTTTGTTGTTGTGGAACGATTCTCTAAAATGGCTCATTTTATACCATGCAATAAGATAGACGATGCTTCACATGTTCCCAATCTCTTTTGTAGGGAAATCTTGCGGTTGCATGGCCAAAGACAATTGTGTCGGATCGAGACGTCAATTTCTTAAGCTACTTTTGGAAGACGCCATGCGCCAAGCTCAAAATCAAGCTACTATTCTCCACGGCGTATCATCCTCAAACCGATGGCCAACGGAAGTCACCAACCGGACGCTTGCAACTCTCCTACGCGTGTTGATAAAGAAGAACATCAAAGAGTGGGAGGAGTTCCTACCTGTCAGTGTCAAAACCGGCGGATCTCGGGTAGGGGGTCCCGAACTGTGCGTCTAGGCGGATGGTAACAGGAGACAAGGGACACAATGTTTTTACCCAGTTTCGGGCCCTCTCGATGGAGGTAAAACCCTACTCCTGCTTAATTAATATTGATGATATGGGTAGTACAAGAGTTGATCTACCACGAGATCAGAGAGGCTAAACCCTAGAAGCTAGCCTATGGTATGATTGTTGTTCGTCCTACGGACTAAAACTCTCTGGTTTATATAGACACCGCAGAGGGCTAGGGTTACACAGAGTCGGTTACAATGGGAGGAGATCTACATATCGTATCGCCAAGCTTGCCTTCCACGCCAAGGAAAGTCCCATCCGGACACGGGGCGAAGTCTTCAATCTTGTATCTTCATAGTCCGGGAGTCCGGCCAAAGGTCATAGTCCGGCCATCCGAACACCCCCTAATCTAGGACTCCCTCAGTAGCCCCTGAACCAGGCTTCAATGGCGACGAGTCCGACGCGCAAATTGTCTTCGGCATTGCAAGGCGGGTTCCTCCTCCGAATACTTCATAGAAGATGTTGAACACAAGGATAGTGTCCGGCTCTGCAAAATAAGTTCCACATACCACCGTAGAGAGAATAATATTTACACAAATCTAATCTGCTGACGTATTCCGTAGTGTGACATCACGCCACAGCCAAGCCTTTATTTGAATCATTTTACTGTCCCACCTCAGCGTGTTTAGCGAGGCGGTTTCCTTGGCACGTCTTGTCAAAGCAGAGATCGTGTCCCCTTATTTCGGGATTCTCATCAATACGGACGTGGGTAACCCAACTGCGCCATTGGTATGGCTTCATAATTGAAAGTGAGTCCCAAACGGTCACGGGGAGGGCTCTTGGTATTCAACCCCTTTATAAAGGGACCAAGGCTCGACTCTTTTCTTCCAATCCAATCAAATTCGCCTCTCGCCTCGAGTTCCAACACCCAAAGCTCCAGATTTAGGCGCTTCAGACCTTCGATGATGTCTGGCTCCGACCTCCAAGGCCGGTGGATGCCTTCCTCCGTTACGGAAGAAGACGTGCGAAAGCTGAGAGATGACAGGTATCTAACCGGTGAAATCTCGCATAGGCTGCCTGCTCAAGGGCAGGCTATTCCCACTCCCCAGCCCGGTGAGAGCATGGTGTTCACATCTCACTTCCTTCGGGGGCTAGGCTTCTCGATCGATCCCTTCGTGAGGGGGCTCATGTTTTATTACGGGCTGGAATTTCACGACTTAGCTCCAGAGTCCATCCTCCAAATCCCATCGTTTATTGTCGTATGTGAGGCCTTCCTCCACGTTACCCCTCACTTCGGGTTGTGGCTTAAAACCTTCAAGGTAGAACCAAAGATGATTGAGGGGTAGCACGCTGAGTGCGGAGGTGAAACTATAAGCAAGATTGCCGATGCCCCATGGCCCGAGGGCTCTGTTCAAGAAGAGTTCGGATTATGGCAACGGGAGTGGTTCTTCATCACAGCTCCCAGGGGCACCACGTGGGTGGTGCCACCTGCTTTTCGCTCGGGTCCCCCACCACGGCTAGCATCATGGGTCAACAAAGGGCTTAACTGGGGCCGCCCAAGGATGTGCCCTTGCTGCAGGGCCGCGTTCGAGATCTCCTAGAGAGAGACATCAATTTGGCCGTAGTGGCGCAGGTTATGCTGATTCGCCGTATACTGCCCTGCAAATGTCACCCCCTCCGCCTGTGGGAATTTAATCCGGAAGGGCCACGAGCTCTCCAACACTTTATGGGCACGACGCCCGTGGAGCTGTACAAATTGTTCTTCGGATCACAAGCAAGGTGTCCGGACTTGTCCGAGGACGCGGGCCTGAGCTGCAATCGCCCGAATACTCAAGTAAGTAGCCCCATATTCAGACACGCCATCCGTATATTTATCATAAAACCACCCTTAAAAGAGCTATCCTTTAAACATGAGTGGATAGCGGAAGCAAGGCTTATTAGGTGTCCGGCCCCCCTCCCTGAGACCACGCCGGATCCCGTGTTGACCAGGATGCGGGAGATTGCGCCTTTTGAAGAAGGCGAAGAGGGGAGCAAGGAAGCTACCGCCTCCGCGAAGGAGGCTGTCAGGAAGGGAGGAATCGAGAACTCCTCTATTCAGGGAAAGAAGAGGAACGCCTCTTAAAACCCGGAGGTGATCGCCTCAAAGCGGGGGAAGAAATCTTCGTCAGAGGGTCCGGCGCCGGAGAGTGCTCCGGCCGTATTGTGCCCCAAGGGGATCAGCTCTCCAACGAGCCGTAAGTAAAGAGGGGGTTTTAAAATGAGTGATATCCCTATTTTCTTTCTGAGGAAGATAACCAAAATTTTACCTTGCAGTTCGGATCTCAACCCTTCTCAGCAGAGCTCATCTTCCGAGGATCTCCATCTAGAATGATGGAGAGCGAAGCGCCTCCCCCAGCTGTACCATCTTGCGAGGCTGGCGACCCCGAGGTGTCGTCTCGGCGGATTTCTCCAAATCCGGACTTTGAAAAAGGTCGTCGGATTAGTCCGGCACCTTTAGGTGCACGGTCGGAGGAGCTGTAGGATCTTCTCGAGCGAGCGTCTATCTTAGAAGAACACCGTGTGTTGATGAACATGGTGATTAGAAGGATTTCATCCACGGAAAGCGGATTGTACGAGGCCGCCAGGAGTTTACTGACAGGTTTTGAGGTACGTGAAAAGATGTACCTTTTGACAGAGCCGCATATATAAAATGCGCCCTGTATAAATAGTAGCCCCTGAGACTCTGTGTGTTGTCAAAAATGACGGCGCACAGAGGATCATAATCCCAGGTATAATATGTCGCATTTCCTATGTAGGTGGCGAGGCGTTCGGTGGCTAGCCGGACTGATGAATCTGCCGAGCTAAAGTGGTAACTTGACGTAGCAGATGCCGACATCGCGCTTGTAAATGAGCGGCTAGACGAGGCACAAGGTATGTAATGTCTCCAAAGACATCTGATAAGAGGAGCTTGATGCCCATACCTTATAACATATGTGCTTAATGCAGATGGTGCCGCTGCCGTGGAGAACCTTCGGGCGGAACTTGCCCGAGCCAGGAGCAAGCGAGGAAGAGTGATGCGGCTGCCGTTAAAGCGGCTGAAGAGCTAAAAGCCTAACAGGCTGCTCACTGCTAGAGCAAGAAAGAAATGGCCGAGATGGCTGTAAAATTAAAGGATGCTGCCGACCGTTGTAAGCTTCGTGAAGAAGAAGATAGGGTGGCACAGAAGGACCTAGAAAAGGTCACTGTCGAGGCCAAGGACACTCGTTCTGCAATGAGAGCTATGAAGGAGGAGCTACGTTAGGCCGGAGATATCGCGGCTGGAAAGCCCTATATGCTGCGGATGAAGTTCGGGGATCCTAAGTATGCTCCATTGGACCGGAAGTGGAGTGCGGTGAACACTTATCTGGATTTGGCGGCAACTGCCGCGGACGTGACCGAACACTTCCGGGGTCTAAATGACCATAAATTGGAAGAACTGTTTTGGTCGCAGTTCCATAATCCAGAGCGCCCACTTTTGGTGTCCGACCATTTGGCCGCTTGGGCGGAGCTGAACAGGTTGTCCGGACTCGCTATGAGGTACGTCGCCAGTCGTCTGTGGCCAGAAGAGCCAGAGCCGAAGAGTTGTTTTAGCTTGGTGCAGCAGTTCCTTGGTTCGGTGCCACATGTTGATGCAATGAAGAGGTCAGCGTGCATAGAGGGTGCACAGATGGCTCTTGCCCGTGTCAAGACATACTGGGCGGATATGAAGGCCAGTGTTGTTGCATCCCGGGATTCAGACGAAAGCCGAGTACCTGCCAAGCACTACTTTGAGGAAGTTCTTCAGGGCGCTCGTTTAATAGAGACGCAGTGCTCGAAGGATGTTGTGTTCGAATAACATGTGCTATTGTAAAACAATATTTTGATAGGATGTAAAAGCATTTTATACTTGTGCTTTCAAGAATTGTAATGCCTCCTGTGCGGCCGTTAATGTATATGTGTATATAACCTGAAAGATGGCAGCCGTTGGCTTCAGCCCCCACGCATATAATGCGGGGGTGTTCGCAAAAGGCGCCGCCTTTTCACACTTGATCCAACATCTTGGTCCTATAAAGGAGGTGATAGCGCAGCGAACTAGGCAACCATACTATAATGCTTTATCACTTTCACTTAGCCATAGGAGTTTGACAGTGGGGCTACTGAATAGCCCCTAGGGGCACCGCGCTCGCCCGAATTCGGGGCGCGTGTGTGCCTGACCGGGAAGCGGCCCTTCGTTAATGTAGAGGAATCCTAAAGATTCCGGCAAGTCATCGAGTGGTTGACCAGTCTCTCGCTAGATCATGACAGTCAGTTTTCGGCTTTCTCTACTGAGGTGCTCGCCTGGCCGAACCGGGGCACAATCACAGTAGTTCTCCTGGTGCCACCTTAGCCGATAGAGCGGAACGTAAGGCAGCAAAACACAGGAGCCGGGCAAACCCAACATTTGACAAAAGACATGATTCGGAGCTGATGCATATAAGGCCAAACTCGCGACGCCGAACACTCCCTAAGGTATTCGGTCTTTATGAAGACGGGCCGAACAAAGGCCCTTGGTAAAAAAGCCCCTGGTGTCCAGGCACGCGCAAAATTCTGGCGTGGCCACATGCCAAGACGCCAGCCTCCTCCAAGGTTATAGCAAAAACCGGGGGATGTTATCAACAAGAGACAGTAAAAAAGGTTTACACATGGTCTTAATCTGAAAAGAATCCTTGAAACGGGTCCCTGCTGCACGTCTGCGCCTGTGTCTCCGTTGTGCCGTATCCTGGACGGGTGTAGCACGGCGTTCGTCTGCAAAAGAGAGGAACTTAGTGGAAAATCAATCGTGCGAGAAATCTATGTTAAAATAAACAAATCATAATACAAAAACATGGGTAGGATTGAGCTTTATTGTCGTGCGGAGCCCCTTGTACAGGGTTATGCGGCTATGAAGCCTTTGCATGTTTACACCGGATTCGTTGAGTCATGTCCGGGGTCTTTAACGACCTTTGTAGGTGCTCTGAGCAGTAAAGCTAGGTAAGTGTGCGGCTGTCGAGGTAGCTGCACCATCCTACGTGCTCGGGGAACACTTGATATTTCCCTTTAATGAGATGATGCCTCGTGGACCGGGCATTTTGAGTGTAAGGGATGCATAATGCGGTATTGCGTTAAAGCGGGCGAAAGCTTCGTGTCCCAGTAGCGCTTGATAGCGACTTATGAATGGGGCGATGTGGAAGGTTAGCATTTCGCTTCGGAAGTTGTCGGGGGGGGGGGGGGCGAACATAACTCCTAACGAGAGGGAACCCATACAATGGGTATCTGGGCCTGGCGTGACCCCTTTAAAGGAAGTGTGGCCATGGTGGATTATTGCTGGGTCTAACCCCATTTTGCGGATTGTGTCCTGATATAGTAGGTTTAGGTCACTGCCGCCGTCCATTAGGACTTGTGTAAAGTGGAGTCCGTCAATTATCGGATCTAAGACCAAGGCAGCCCGGCCTGCGTTCCGGATACCTCTAGAGTAATCCTGATGGTCAAAGGTGATTGGTTGTAACGACCAGTGGCTGGATTCCACTGGGACATGCCGTATGGCGCGTGTCTCCGTAGGCGCCAATATGTTTTTCCTTTAGTCACATGAAGTGAATTTACTGTTTTGACTTCTTGTGGGAACTTATTTTGTTCTCCAGTGTTCTGCTTATGGGATTCGCTGTCATCCTCGCCTGGTATGTCGAGCCCCTTGTGTTCGGCGTTGAGTTTGCCGGATTGCTTGAAGACCCAACAATCTCTGTGGGTATGGTTTGCCGGCCTCCCGGGGGTACTGTGGATTGGACATATTTTGTCCAAGATTTTGTTGAGGTTAGATAGCTCGTCACTATCATCTTTGGGGGGCGGCTTTTTCCGATTTTTTTCCGAGAACTTTTGAATCCGGTGTTGACTGCCGTGCTCTTCGGGCTGTTATCCTTGATCCGGCGCTGTTCCTTGTTACGAGGCGGTTTCCCGTTTCCATCTCTGAGTTCGGATGTACTTGGGTCGCTGGTGCTGCTTCTTGCCAACCAGCTATCCTCTCCTGTGCAAAAGCGGGTCATGAGGCTTGTTAATGCGGCCATTGTTCTTGGCTTTTCTTGGCCGAGGTGTCTGGCGAGCCATTCATCTCGGACGCTATGTTTGAAAGCTGCTAGGGCTTCGGCATCCGGACATTCGACTATCTGATTCTTTTTAGTAAGAAATCTGTTCCAGAGTTTCTGGGCTGACTCTCTGGGTTGTTGAGTTATATGAATTAGATCGTCTGCATCCGGAGGTCTGACATAGGTCCTTGAAAATTTGCCCGAAAATCATCCTCGAGCTCTTCCCAACTTCCTATGGTGTTTTCGGGAAGGCTTTTAAGCCAATGCCGGGCTGGCCCTTTGAGCTTGAGGGGTAAGTATTTTATGGCGTGGAGGTCATCTCCTCTAGCCATGTGTATGTGGAAGATATGATCCTCAATCCAGAGTCCATGGTCTGTTGTTCCGTCGTATGCCTCTATGTTTACGGGCTTGAATCCCGCTGGAAATTCATGGTCCAACACCTCATCGGTGAAACATAGTGGATGTGCGGCGCCCCTGTATTTGGGTGTGCCGCGATGTTCGAATATTTGTTGCGTTGCATTGCTTACTAAAGCTTGCTTTCTTGGATCGTAGATAGATCTGGTTGGGCCGTCTTGTTGATGCGAATCCTTGTGCGGATCATGTGCCGGATTGAGTGCGGCGCCCTTTTTCGCTCGATGTCGGTCGTGGAGTCGTCTATCCGACCTAGTGGATTCCTTGTGTTTTGACTGTGGGGGCTCTAAGGCCTCCTCATCAAATTCCAGTAGTAATTTTCGCTTCGGATAGCTCTTTGTGTGGTGACTGTTGCCGTACTTGTGTGCGGTGTTGAGTACTTTGCCCCATATGATTCTGAGTGCATCTTCCGCTGTTTTGAGCTTCCGCTTCTGCTTTTTTCAGGCTACGCGCAGTGGCGATGAGCCTCTGGCGGAGGTTCTTCTGCTCCAGCGACTTGTCCGGCGTGAGGTCGTTGGGACTATTATCTTTGCCGGGGACGGGTTGTTCGGTTTGTTTATCCAAGTTGCTCTGTTCGGACGGTTGCTCGATGGCATGTTCGTCGTCCGTCGGTTCGCCCTGCTCTATGGCTGGGTCTCTATCGAGGTGGGGTTTGGCGCGGTGATTACGCCGCCGCTTTGATTGCTTTTCGAGGGAACGATCCCTTGTTGCGCCCTTTTGATCCTCGTCGTCGTTTCTTTTAGGTGTGTCCACCATGCATACATCGTGTGATGAGGTGGTTGTCCAGTGCCCTATAGGCGCTGGTTCTTGTTCTTCTCCTTCATCGGCGTCCATACCGTCGATGTCTTCGGAGTCGAAGTCGAGAATGTCGGTTAAATCGTCGACAGTGGCTACGAAGTGGGTGGTGGGTGGGTTTCGAATTTCTTCGTCGTCCGCATCCCAACCTTGCTGACCATAGTCCGGCCAGGGTTCTCCTGACAAAGAGAGGGACTTTAGTGAATTCAGGATGTTGCCAAAGGGCGAGTGCTGAAAGACGTCCGTGGAGGTGAAGTCCATGATCCGAGCCCAATTGGGTTCGATCAGAAGGGGTGCAGAAGATTCGGAGTCCGGAAAGGAGTCCGGCACCTTGGAGTCACAGGCCTCACAAAGGACTAGGCTGGTATTCGACTTGATCGCCGTAGAGATTGCAGCTTCCGGGGCGGCGTCCAGCCGTCCGTCCCCAACTAGCGCGGTCGGCTCCGAGCTAAGGGTCGGAGCGGACGCCTGAGCGGCAGTCTGGGCGCTGTCCGGCGGCAGAGCTAGATCATGCCCATCGTGACAGTGCGGCGTGCTCGGCCGTGGCTCGAATTCGCCGAAGATCAAGTCCCCGTGGATGTCAGCCGTGTAGTTCAAACTTCCAAATCTGACCTGATGGCCAGGGGTGTAGCTTTTGATCTGCTCCAGATGGCCAAGCGAATTGGCCCGCAGTGCGAAGCCGCCGAACACGAAGATCTGTCCGGGGAGAAAAGTCTCACCCTGGACCGCGTCGTGGTTGATGATCAAAGAAGCCATCGGGCCTAAAGGTGACGACACAGAGGAACTCTCAATGAAAGCACCAATGTCGGTGTCAAAATCGGCGGATCTTGGGTAGGGGGTCCCGAACTATGCGTCTAGGCGGATGGTAACAGGAGACAAGGGACACGATGTTTTTACCCAGGTTCGGGCCCTCTCGATGGAGGTAAAACCCTACTCCTGCTTGATTAATATTGATGATATGGGTAGTACAAGAGTTGATCTACCACGAGATCAGAGAGGCTAAACCCTAGAAGCTAGCCTATGGTATGATTGTTGTTCGTCCTATGGACTAAAACTCTCCGGTTTATATAGACACCGGAGAGGGCTAGGGTTACACAGAGTCGGTTACAATGGGAGGAGATCTACATATCATATCGCCAAGCTTGCCTTCCACGCCAAGGAAAGTCCCATCCGGACACGGGACGAAGTCTTCAATCTTGTATCTTCATAGTCCGGGAGTCCGGCCAAAGGTCATAGTCCGTCCATCCGAACACCCCCTAATCCAGGACTCCCTCACTACCCATCGCCGAGTACGCTTACAACCGCGCAAGACACTGTACCACCGACAAGTCCCCATTCGAGGTCGTCTACGGTTTCAACCCTTTGTCGCCATTGGACATCCTTCCTCTACCGCTTCAAGAACGAGCAAACATGGACGCAACTGCAAGAGCCGCCTACCTCAAGAAGATGCATGAAGAAACACGTTCCACAATCGAGCGCCAAGTACGACGACTCACCGCTAAGCTCAACATCAACAAGTCTCTGATGGTGTTCCAACCGGGTGATCAAGTATGGATACATCTCCGCAAAGACAGCTTCCCCAAGGAACACAAGTCCAAGCTACTCCCAAGAGCCGACGGACCATTCAATGTGCTCGCATGCTACAACAACAACGCCTACAAGGTCGACATCCCACGTGACAAGTACAATGTTAACAACATCTTCAACGTCAAAGGCTTGGCCAAGTACCATGGTGATGAAGAGCACGATCCATGGACGGATCTCTCCCAAGGGGGGGGGGGAGATGATGCAGAGCATCCCTCGACTACCTGCACAGACACTCCATCACCACCGCAAGCACCGAGAGGACCAATGACAAGAGCACATGCACGCGACATCGAGAACGAGGTCAATTCTATCCTCTTCAAGTTTTGTTCGGTTTCACATGAGAATTGGATCCTACCTCAAAGAGACTCGCTATGCATTCTTAGGCACCAAGAAGATGATCGTGCGAAGGAGAAGATGGAGACTCGAGCATCCACGGAGCAAGGGAGAGGAGAGGAGAACAAGAAGAATGAAGGAGAGAAGCTCCTGGACACCCCGGGTGCCCGGACGAAAGGACTCTGGGTGTCCGGACACAAAGACTTGGGGAGGTCCGAACCCCCTGGACACCCCGGGTGCCCGGCCATCTTGGCCTCGGGTGCCCGGTCTCTGCCTGGACTGCGCCCAAGCCGGCCCCGGGTGCCTGGGCCCATGGCCGGGGTGCCCGACCCTCCTCTTGGGCCTCGCCCAGCTTGCCCCGGGTGCCCGGCCAACCGGCCCTGGGTGCCCGGCCCTTGCCCGCCAGCCGCTGGGCGCCACTCCGGTTCCCCGGGCTTGGGACCCCCGGGTGCCCGGCCACTCGCCAGCCAACCCCTGACCTGGCCGGGTGCCCGGCTCCTTCGCCACTGGGTGCCCGGTCCTGCCCGAGCGCAGGCCTCTGACCGGTCCGGGGGCCCGGCCGGTTCCTCCCCGGGTGCCCGGACCCTTCTTTCGTGGCCATGCATGTTTAGGACTTTTTGGTCTTTTGTACCTCTCTTTCTCCTAGTTTCCTCCCTAGCCTTTATATACTCATCTCCTAGCTCATTTGGAAGGTTAGCAAAGTATTAGGTAAAACATTGAGAGCTTTGCTCCTTGTATCCCCTCCTCTTGGAGATCAAGACCCCTCTTGGGAAGAATCCTTGTGGATTGCAAGACCTCCCAAGGGAGTAGATCATCATCAAGACCTCACCTCCTCTAGGAGTGGGAAGAACTTTACCTAGTGCTTGTTTCGTTGGATTGATCTTGTAATCTTGTGGATCTCATGTATGCTACTCTAGTGGATGTGATATTTGGGTTTGTTTGAGTGATTTGTGCCTTCTGTTCTTGAGAGTTCTTCCTCTTTTCCCCGCCAAGTGTGAAAAGATCCCCTCTAGGGTTTCACCCTACAACACAAAGTCATGAAGAAAGACATGAAGGGTCCAGGAGTGTATGGCAAGCTGCGTGTAAGTTCTTTTTGTTCAAGAATTATTTAATGTTGAAACTCACATTAATTGACAAAAATCAACTTATAGGTTAAAAACAAAAACAACTTTTATACAAATTATGCCAAACACATTTTTACAAGTCAAGGCAAGTCATACTATTAGGACCAACATAACTTGCCTGTGAAACAACATAACTTGCCTATGGAAGAAACATATAGTATAAATCAGTAGTTCATTCTGTCAGTTTTTCCGGTCCAAAACAAGGCAACCTTCATAATGTACTACTTTCTTTTTTCCATACAAACATGGAAAATCCAAAGTGAAATCCAGGGGCAAGTTATACTATAAATATAGGCAACTACGTAGTTTTGATGAAATTTTTTGAAGGAAAACATTTCTTTCCACAGTACAGTTCACTATTGTGTTTTTAGCAGTTTTTTTCCGCTGCACTACTCTGACCTATACGGCCTTGATTATACGGTATTCATTCATTTTTCGCCATGTTTTTGGTTTTGATGAAAATAGCTCAAGACTGAATTTTCAAGGTGTGCAAACGATAATTTGTTTGGAAGCTTGGACCATGTTTCAAAATTCGTTGCAGCTAGGTTGCCTGAAAGTTATGACAACTACGTAAGTTCCAACAGCAAAAATGTTCTTTATATGTTTTCTCACTGCATTTTGGACTTGCGATCCCAATGAGTTTACTATCTAACACACATTTTTGTTTATTTTGTTTTTGGTATGCAGAAGCAAAACAGGATGACAGGAATGGTTCATGAGATGAGTACTGAAATGTCACATGCTATCGGGAAGCTAGTAGTGGGCATCGGGAAGCTTGGCGAGGGGCAACCTGGCTCAAGCAAGAACGTAGACAATAACCCATAGGCAAGTGAACATTGCAGTTCTCGGAGGAAGCGAGCAACACCTAGAGTGATTGAACACAACTCAAGTGTGGATGAGGAGTCATTTAAGTCAGACAAACAGAGCGAGGATGAGGACCACAACAAAGACAATGAATCAGAACCAGGCAGTGGTAACTCAGGGGATGACAGCGAAGATGACGGTTCAGATGATGATGATGACAACACCAGTCATGGAGGCAATGTCAGACACAATTCAGTGGAGGATGATGTCGATAAGGATATCGAGGAGTCACATGAATTAGCAAAAAACAATGACGACAGCGGCAAGGATCGCGACAACGTGCATGGAGGGAACGAAAGTGGCCCCCAAGTTGATGAGGAAGAGGTAAATAAGGACGATGCACGGGAAAGCGAGGCAGCTAAAGATGACGAGACAAAGAAAGGTGATGAAGATGACAACAACAAGGACCAAGTCGAGAAGGGAAGTGGCAAGAGAAACGATGATGGAAATGGAGATGACGAGGACCATGGTGGAGGAGGCAATACAGGAGGATGCAGTAGGACCAACAATTCTGATGGAGATGAAGGAGGAGGAAGCTCAAGCAGCAGCAGGGACGGCGACTCTGGATCAAATTTCTTTATCAAGCAGTATGACAGCAAACAAGAAGGAGAGGCTGCAGAAACATTTTCATGATAGATCTTGTCAAGATGGAGTTCAAGAAGCAGTGGGACCCATTTCAAAAGGAACTTGAACTGCCCAAAGTGTTTGATGGGCAGAAACCTCAGTCATATGCGAGCACATTGTTCGATCAGATGTTATTTCGTGAGGAGGAAAAAGAAACATCCATCAAATTCAATCCCGAGGAGTTATGTCCCCCCCCCCCAAAAGACAGAATGAACTCATGGAAGGAATTTATGGAATAAATCTGCCACAAGCATTTTGTAAGGAAGATTTACCCCCAATTGTGCCAAGGAAGCAAAAGAGAATGTCATTCAATCTGAACCCAAACCTTGTTGCAGCTGCAGAAAGGATGGAACCCAAGGCACTGACACCATCACTCAAACATAGTGGCCCAACTGAAAAAGTTCAACAGGCAACTATGTTAGCTAACAAGGCATGTCAAGCAAAATGTCAGGCAACTTACAGTGTTTAGAAGCCAGTTCAGCAAGCCTACAAACCTCGTCGTAATCATGTTGACAAGATTGCCAAATCATCTCAGCCATTGACTTTGGCTGAGAATATCAAGGAAGCAAGTTCAATGGGGAAGTTGCCCACCACATGAGTTAAGTTGCTTGATGGGAACCGACACCTTGACAGCTTTCCAGACTCCTATACCAAACAAGGAGGCCAATTGGAGGGGTTGCCTAGGTCTATTGTTAAGTTTCCTGCAAACAGTCCTCAGGCTGCCACCTTGCAAAGGAATGATGGAAAACAACCAGTACCTTTCAAGAACTTGCCCAACATTGTTACTCAGTTGTGTGCAAGGAGCCATCAACCTTCCACTTCATACATGACTGGTGGAATAAAAATAGTGCCAAAGGAGAAGTTGCCTAGCCTTGTTGCTGTTTTGGCTGCAAAGACCCCTCAGCTTGACAATTTATGTATGATGGCTAGGAAACAAACAGTGCCAATGCCAAACCAGAACTTGCTGAATACTATTGTTGACTTGCTTGCAAGGAACCACCAGCCTGCCATTTTAGCTATGGCCGATTAACAAAAACAGTGGAAGAGGACAAGCTGCATAGCACTAAAGAGATGATTCCTGCAGTTACTGATGTAAGACATGTAGGAACAGTAGCAAAGTTGTTGAGGACTAATCTGAGTTTGCCTCCAACACACCTCCAAGGTGATGCAAACAAGGAGAACCAGCCACCGGTACCACGCAAGCAGCAAACTGTTGATATAGCCAAAATAAATGAAATTATAGACAAGTGTGTTGCTCCAACAAATGCTCCCATTCACATACCACCACAGAGAATAATTGAAGAGCCAGCCAACGAACTCAAGAGTAGAAGGGTGTCCTGGATGTGCAATTACTACTGCCCAGCTCCAAGTTTTGGAGTGATTTTCGATGAGTTGGAACCTGTCCTTGAAGAAGGAGATAAGGACATCAACAATTTGCATGAAGTTCTTAACATGCAAACAGAGGATATTGCAATACCAAGCACAAGAGAAGTAATAAACCTTGATGATGATGTATAGGATGCAGAGGAACTAGAGGCAGCGTGTGCTGAAGCAGAGCAAAGGGGGAAAGAATCTACTAATCATGCTATGTTTAGTACACCAGAGAAAGTCATCAATGAAACATATGTGGGATCAGGTGGAAAGTTTTCTAGCAGTAGTAGTCCAGGGGAGGTAATTACCAACAAATTTGAGAGGAGGCTCATCAAGCCATCAACATCTTTGAGATCACCTTTCATGGTCATTGACAACAAAAAGGATTTATATTGCAAAACCGAAGTCAACCGTTTATATGCATCTGTTATATTGCATGTAAGGTGCAGTGCAGAAGAATCACCCGATACAGATATCAGGTATTTACCTTCATCATTTTCATCTTTGGTTTTTTCAGGCAGCTACAATACTCATGTATAGGCAAGTTTACTTTTTCATGCTTTATATTTGTCCCGTGCAAATTTATTGTACAGCTCAAGATTCATCGAGTTTGATGGATACTTTGTAACTGAGAGGGAGCTCGCAGAGTCCATGAAGTGTGGTGGTTTCGTCATTTCACACGTTTTTCAAGTCGGGTTACAGTCTATAATTTACAACTTGCCAGCTGACTCAAAGAAGGTTATCATGACAGTTAAATTTTCGGTAAGAGATGCACCCTACAATGTCTTTTTTGCCCTTTGTTTCCTTTTTGATGGTGATTTGTACTACATCCAATGGAAATTTCATCATCCGTTCCATTTTCGCCTATCTCCTTTCTATAGATCAGGTTACAACAAATGATATGGAATACAAAAGAGATTTCTGCCAGGTTTAACAAGTCAAATCACTTGGACCGAAAAGACATGGTGAGTACACTAATTTCCTAGAAATTTGTCAAAACTTTGCATCTTTTTCTATTCAGACTACTTGCTTCAAATATAAGTTAACAAGCTGCGACTTTTTTTGCCCTGTAATTACCTAATCCACTAGTTGCCTCATCGTTTGCAAGTACTTGCTTCAGGAAAAACTTTTGTAACATGAAACTTAGGTAAACCACAACTTGCCTTCTATGAAACATGTAGTTGCCTTAGTTATAACTGTAAGTTTCCTGCTACAATTTGGTTTGAATTACCTGAACCACTAGTTGCCTCATCAGTTACAAGTCCTTGCCTCATCATCTTGCAAGTTCTTGCCTCAAATCTAGGTGCCAAGTTGTTTATGTTCTTTTTGTAGAATGACAAGTCTAGGTCAATTTTTTAGAGATCCACAAACTTAACCTTTTATTATTTGATGCACCTCCCATCAGGAAAAACTTTGTAACTTGAAACTAAGGAAAACCACAACTTGCCTGCTATGAAACATGTAGTTGCCTCAATTATAACTGTAAGTTGCCTGCTTTTTTGGGTTTGAATTACCTCCTCTGAATGACTAGTTGCCTCATCAATTACAATTACTTGCCTCATCATCCTACAAGTTCTTGCCTAAAATCTAGTTGCCAAGTTGCTTATTCTCTTTTCGTAGAATGACAAGTCTAGCTCAATTTTTTATAGGCCACTGACTTAACCTTTATTATTCAAAATGCCTTGCTTCAGGAAAAACTTTGTAGCATGAAACTTAGGAAAACCACAACTTGCCTGCTATGAAACATGTAGTTGCCTCAATTATAGCTAGTTATTCCCAATAATTGTCCCTTTTATTGGACCAAAAGTTGCCTCTCTTTTCGCAAGTTGTGGTTGTAACCGTATGTACCAAGTTGTATGACCACTAGTTTTTCCCAATTTATTTTTGCTCAACATATAGTTTAGAAACAATGTCTACATTATTTTTGAAAAACCCAAGTTCCCTCCTTTTTTCCAGTGGTTACTACTAGCACTAGTTACTACTGTGTGTGGCACAAGATGTCATGTTTTATCAAAACTACTTGCTTCAACTAAAATTGCCTAGTTGCTTTTTACAAAGAAAAGTGGTTGCCCTCTTTCTTTTCTGAGTACTTTCTTGTGAAATGGCCTCATATATTTTACCAGCATCTCATATTGTTTTTCTGGAAATGTTTTCGTCTCCAGATTATGTTTCCTATCTTAGAGAACATTGATCCAGAAAAACCAATAACGGGGAATCATTATTGGGTGTTCAATCTGAACATAAGAGACAAGAGGTTCGAAGTCCTTGATTCTTGGAGGACACTAGATAATCCTGTCTTGGACAAGAATGCTAGGGTGATAGCAGCAACTGTTCGTAGTTTATGGGAGCTTCATTATGGCCACTCACGTGTTGTGCTGGATAAGTATCCCCTAGTCAACATCGATGTCTGTAACACCCCAAAAATTTAACCAGGTTTTAGTTGTTAAAATTTTGCCAAGAGTTTAAATTTTTTGCCTGCAAGAATATTTCTGTTGATTTCAAAACCTTTCTTTTAATACTAAGGATTTATTTTTCCCAAGTGGATCCTTCCAAACTTATTAAACTTCTATGCCATCTCATTAAAACAATTTCTTAATCAGTAGATTTATTTATTAAATTATTTCACCCTGAGCTATTTTTCTTTAAAATGACTTGTTTTAAGTTTGGAGCTCTTTTTGTACTACAACCATTTGATAAACTTAACAAAAAATTCCACCAAAATTTGGAGATGTCATGTGATGCCTCTAAGTCACTTTTATGCAATAATATAGTTCATTCATAGCATATTTTGAGTGCTACACATGTTTTTCTTCTCTGGTCCAGTAGGCATTTTTGCACTGCAACCCTTTTAAATATTTGTTTCTAGCTTCCACCAAAATTATGGGATGTCAGTAGCAGCATATGATTCCATTATATGCAAAGATCCAAGGATGTTCTTTGAAATTTTTGAGTGAATCAACCTCATCTCCATTCTGGTCCAACATGATGGTTTGTACAGCAACCATATTATTGCTTGCTCTTTGGCCCTTGATTCTTTCTCCTACTTGTAGTCCTCCATGCTAAACCCCTAAGTCCAGGAGCATGCAGCCATTGGAATACTTTTGGTTCATGAAATAATGCCATTCACATCCTGTCCAGATTTGAAGTTCTGCAAAACTTGCACTAGCACGTTTGTGCTTTTCACCAACTAACCTCACCACCCTCTTGTGCATCCAAGGAGACACTGATCTGGAAGATTTGGCCCCTCCAAGAATAGCCTAGGTGCCTTTGGCATTTTGTCAAACACCTGGAGTGCATGGACTGATTTGGCATGATCTCAAGTCTACATTATGAACTTGGCCACCTGACCAAACCACCTTGTCCCTGGAGTTTCCCTCTATCTCTAACCTAGTTCTATTGCTTGCCAACCTCACCTGTGACCTGTAGCACGCCACGGCATTGCATCGAACACCTTCCGTGTGTGCACTGGACGCGCCCAGAGCGCGCGTATTGCACACGCGTGCACCCGAGCCGCCGCGTCACGCCCCGCACTCACCCCAGCCCGTGACCGACCGCAGCCGGCACGCCGTGTCCCCTTGCACGCGGCATGCTCCCCCTCACTGCAACGCGCCAAGCAGACCCTCGCCACGTCCCCAGCAAGCCAAGGACTAGCCGCCACGGCCGCCCGACAGCCCTGCTCAGGCCAGCGCCGCCCAAGCCTCCCCGGCTCGCCACCTGCCCCCTGGAGCCTCGCAAGCTTATCCGCAGCTTCGTCTCCTAGCACGCGTCACCGCCAAGTCGCTGTTGCTACAGAAAGACGGTCCGCCGTCGTCCTTATCGCCGGCCACCTCGAACCGACCTCCACCGCCTATATAAGGGCCCCGGAGCTCAAACTAGTCCTCAAGCAACCTCCAGTGATCCTCCTAGTGCTGCCACGGCCGGCAGTCGAGGAGGGGAAGGCCGTCTTCCCTGAGTCCGGCCAGTTCGGTCGCCGCCAAACCCCGGTCGATTCCGTCGCCACCAGAGCCTCTCCGCCTCGACTCTCTCCGCCAAGAACTCCCCCTTCCACTCGCGAGTGCAACCCCTCGATCAATTTGGGTCGGAGACCACCGCAGCCCAAAAATCACTTTGTCCCCCGAAGCCCCCTCCGCCGCGGAGCTCGCCGCCGGCGACTCCCTCCACCTCCGGTGACCCTACGACCACCGGAAGGACCGCCTAGGAGTGGTAGATCCATCCCTGCACTCGGATGCCCGCGAGGAGCCGCCTAACGCCGGCGAAGATCGCCGGAGCCCCCGCCTCTGTTCGGCCAGAGGAAGAGGAGGGAGTGCGACTGGTCAAACCTGACCAGTGGGCCAGGCGGGCCCACTGTCAGTGACCCATGCGCGTCCACGCTGGAGTAAGTCGAGGCGTATAGTCGGAATACGTCTTCGACGTGTACGTTTTTTTTCGAATCGTTTTCTTTTAATTCTGTCTTATTTTTTTATATAAAAACAGATTTTGACCAAATGTTTGACTGTCTATATCTTTTAAAATATAACTCCAAATGAATTGATTCTTTTTCCTTCCTCTCTCAAATTTAACCTAGTTTATTTTAAGACTTATTTGAAAAAATTTCAAACAACTTTTTGTGCTGTTTTTGAATCTGTGTGTTAATTCAAACTTTTTTAAAATAGGACTTTGGAGAGAAAGAAGAAAACTTTCAAAAGTTTTGGAGTGCACCCTGCCCTTCCACACATTGAAGGCAAGCATTCTGAACTCTGGCATGGTATTTTCGAGTGTTCATTGACACACTTATCACACTACCTCCTTTGTTGGAGAAATTGTTATTTCATGTGAAATGATCATGAGCATAGATGCATATTTGGGATTTCCATGCTGTTGGAAATGATCACACTTGTGATGATAATCATCCTCATGTGCCTCGCATGCATACCGGCAGGAACCTGGGAAAACCTCTGTCTTGGGTAGGCATGAGTTTGTCACCGGTCTCCGTCGGGACGGTTATGTCTGGTATGGCATGGTAAGGTAATATGAGCGGTGACTCTGTTGGTTGAAATATAATCATTATGCTAATCATGCAGGGAATACTTAAACCTCCTGAGTCGACCATAGATCGAGTTTTGTTCCAGTAACCCCCATACTTGTTTCGTACTACCACTCGTCTCTACATCAAGTAGAGTACGGTTCAGTAAGTTGTCAACCTCTTCCTAGCACACACCGTACAGAGAGGCCAGGGTGGAAGATACCGGTTGTAGCTGGTAGGCAGGCCACCTGGTCCGGGGGCATGGGTGTTTCCGGTTGAGACCAAGAGGGGAGGCCACCCCTTAGAGCGCGCAATATAAATTTGATCCCATGCTACGCGAGGTTGTAGCCTCCCCACTTAGAGTTGGCTTGACAGGTGTCATGGGTGATTCCAGACACGTGTGAGTTAAGCTGGTGTGTGCAAGTTAGGTGTGTTTTCAACAAAAAGACCGTAGACGGAATTAGTCTCGATGGACTAAAGAAATCCATTACTCGTGGGTAAAGAGTACACCCTCTGCAGAGATTAAATCTATTCGAATAGCCGTGTCCATGGTTAAGGACTACAATCTGGGATGGGTCAAGTGTCGGTCTTAATGTCGGTCTTAGACGCCCGACTGTGGCATTTCTTTTTAAGCCCTTTATGTGGTGTCTCTCAGACGCCCGACTGTGGCATTTCTTTTAAAGCCCTTTATGTGGTGTCACTTAGACGCCCAACTATGGCATTTCTTTTAAAGCCCTTTATGTGGTGTCGCTTAGACGCCCGACTGTGGCATTTCTTTCAAAGACCTTTATGTGGTGTCGCTTAGACGCCCGACTGTGGCATTTCTTTTGAAGCCCTTTATGTGGTGTCGTTCAGACGCCCGACTGTGGCATGCTTGTTATTTATTTCATAATATTTTTTTATACTTCTATGATATTGCATATTCATATATAACATGCTTACACGCAATAGAGTTTTATTTATCTTTTGTGGCTGACGTCATGAGTATAAGATATTTTTAGCACATCGTTATTATATTATACCCGTGATCATAATGTTTGCGAGTACATTCAAAGTACTCACTGGCTTGTCCCTGGCTATTGTCTTGGCCAGATTTCTTGCACGGAGAGGAGCGACGTGATGACAGCCTCGGAACCTAAGCAACGGTGATAGCAGCCTCGCGAAGATAGGAGTTAACCTGGTCAGCTGTTCCCGTGGGAAATGGAGTCTCATAGACACTGATGATTCACAAACCGCTTCCGCCATCAACCATTAGAAACCATTTGTTGTACTCTCAGACCAGAATGGTCTTGTACTTCATATTTTATGTTTTGCTTGGAATTTCTATATCAAGTTGGTGCCTCATCAGCTAACAGTTATCCTAGGGCTGATGAGCACAAGGGCCATTTTCTGGGAATTAGTACCCGGAGAACCGGTCCCCACAGACTTGGTATCAGAGCCAGGCTGACCATTGGCTAATCCTATCCCAGCCAGGTCGATAAACTTAGGCAAACCAACCCACCAGACCTTAACCAAACCCCAGCCGAGCTTCTCATGCAAGATAGCCACACAGTGACCCCGACACTTTTGGCAGTCGGTGCCCAACCTATCAACCTAGCCTGTCGATCACGCGCTAGTGTCCAGCACCCAAGATGTCTCCTTCACAAGCGTGCGAAGGAAGACTCCGTTCCCTTTTTCTATAAAAAGGGCACGCTAGCCTCAAACCAGCACGGCACAGTCTCAACCCCAAGCCGGGCCATAATGCCAGGCCCTGTCGTGCACAACGAGACCACAGCAACCAACCTTGGAGGTTTTGTGACCATACTCGCAAACCTCACCCGTCGTGCCTATGCGTTAGACGAGCCTCCAGAATATGTTGTGTACCAAGGGTCCATGAGTGGTGAAAGCCGTCAATTTTGGGCCACTGTGCACATCTACGGTAGGGGTCTATCTCCTGAATGCCCCTATAGGTTCACCGGAAGAACAACTTCCTTCGAGCCACAAGCCATCCAGCTAGCTGCTCGAGAGGCTATAGTTCAACTTCGGCAGTTGTCGCCCAGGGTTAACTGTCGCTCGTTCTACTACTACCCCAGGCGTGAAGGGTATGGTAGACCACCCCAAGTTGCCAACGGAGATCACGAGACAGATCCCGCATTGTTGCACCTAGTGCGCTATGTAAGTGCACTAGAGACATTGTTCGATCAAATCACTAGTGATCTGATCGCAGCTCGAGGAGAGCTGGTTCGTTGAGCCCCAGCAAGAAGAGAAGACGAGCCCGATGCCGACAACCCAGTCGTGCTGTTCGGACACCCGATCGAGACCCTGAGGTCAGCCCCAGCCATCATCCAAGATACTGTGATGACCCCAGAAGTGCTTCGACGCCTTTTGGGAACACACTCCAACGGGATTGTGGCCAACAATCCCCGTGATGGTCATCATCGCTACCCCGACCCCGCAGTTCCTCCGCCATCTCCGACTAATCCTAGTAGTGAGACGCGTGGAGAAGCCTCGTCATCCACCAGGCACACCCGTTTAGACGTAAACGAGGTAGACTAAGCTGTACGAGTAGTGCCGAGTCTCAGTGTATCCCCGTTTTGTAATCATGTAATCTTGTGTATTAACGCAGTCTGTAGTTGTGCCTCTGTTTTAATGGTAGCCTTGCGTATTTTTGTCAGCGCATAGTTGCACATTTTCCGGGCACAACTACCAAAACCAACCCCGACGACAACCACAGTAACACGTCTCTTTATGAGATATGTGTACCTCTAACACTGACCCGGCCTTTGGAGCTAAGCTGGCAGATTTATTACCTTTCACCACGGTAAAAAATGACCCAGCTCCATTGCTATAAGAAGGCCACCTTGTGATCTTACCCAGCACCCCACACCTTGTGCACCACCCTCACACCCTTTTCCTGTCATGCCGAGCCCCAGTATTCATCCGAGAACCCCAGATGCAACCCCAGGTAGCTTCGTCAAAATATTGTGGGACTTTACCCGCAGTACTATGGGTTCTACCCAGCCACCCCAGTACGAGCTGTTCAAATCGAGGATCACTTTTTCCACCTCGGAATATTGGGCATCAGTACACATCCCTCCCGTAGACTCCAATCAAGATCCAACGGAAGTTTCCTTCGTGGGGAAATCTATGCCGACCCCACACTTGGCCATAGAAGCTGCTACGAACGAAGCGATTGCTCGTCTTCGATCCGCAGTACCCTATGCCCGCAAACGAGGATATTACTACTTTCCGAGCCGTGCACCACCCGGGGGAGTAACGACTTTTCCCGGTGGACGGATTGAGAGAGACCCAGTACTAGCCAACCTTATCCAGTACATCATCGCTCAAGAGCATCTGAACCAGCGAGTAATGGATTATCTCCAGAGTCTCACTGATCTGGACCCTCAAATTGCCATCGGCAGACCACTGAGGCCCGACCCGGAGAGACGCATACATCGACTGGTAAATCCACTTCCTCCGATAGAAGAGGAGTGTATCCCTTTACCAGAGACATTTTATTGGGACCCCGTCCAGTTACCGTCTTCATTTTAGACGTCACTGCTGTGTTTGTTATTTCGGCATTTATTATTATGTTGTAACTTGTGCATGGTACCTCGAATGTGTGCGGCGAGTCGATTATTTAGTTTCTACCAGTATGAGTAGTTTTCTTCGTGATTAACTTGTGTAACCATGAAAAATCCTAGATTGAGATTTCTTTTCCCTGAGATGCTGCAACAGTTATCCCCTCACTACATGGATTATTTTTATTCACGCAGCACCACGGCAGCAGACTCACAACCGCTCGAACAAGTATGGAGTATTTATTTTCCACAACGGCTCTCAGCAAATCTCGAGGACGAGATTTTTTTCTTAAGGGGGGTAGTAATTGTAACACCGCAAAAATTTAACCAGGTTTTAGTTATTAAAATTTTGCCAAGAGTTTAAATTTTTTGCCTGCAAGAATATTTCTGTTGATTTCAAAACCTTTATTTTAATATTAAGGATCTATTTATCCCAAGTGGATCCTTTCAAACTTATTGAACTTCTATGCCATCTCATTAAAACAATTTCTTAATCAGTAGATTTATTTATTAAATTATTTCACCCTGAGCTATTTTTCTTTAAAATGACTTGTTTTAAGTTTGGAGCTCTTTTTGTACTACAACCATTTGATAAACTTAACTAAAAATTCCACCAAAATTTGGAGATGTCATGTGATGCCTCTAAGTCACTTTTATGCAATAATATAGTTCATTCATTGCATATTTTGAGTGCTACACCTGTTTTTCTTCTCTGGTCCAGTAGGCATTTTTGCACTGCAACCCTTTCAAATATTTGTTTCTAGCTTCCACCAAAATTATGGGATGTCAGTAGCAGCATATGATTCCATTATATGCAAGGATCCAAGGATGTTCTTTGAAATTTTTGAGTGAATCAACCTCATCTCCATTCTGGTCCAACATGATGGTTTGTACAGCAACCATATTATTGCTTGCTCTTTGGCCCTTGATTCTTTCTCCTACTTGTAGTCCTCCATGCTAAACCCCTAAGTCCAGGAGCATGAAGCCATTGGCATACTTTTGGTTCATGAAATAATGCCATTCACATCCTGTCCAGATTTGAAGTTCTGCAAAACTTGCACTAGCAAGTTTGTGCTTTTCATCAACTAACCTCACCACCCTCTTGTGCATCCAAGGAGACACTGATCTGGAAGATTTGGCCCCTCCAAGAATAGCCTAGGTGCCTTTGGCATTTTGTCAAACACCTGGAGTGCATGGACTGATTTGGCATGATCTCAAGTCTACATTATGAACTTGGCCACCTGACCAAACCACCTTGTCCCTGGAGTTTCCCTCTATCTCTAACCTAGTTCTGTTGCTTGCCAACCTCACCTGTGACCTGTAGCACGCCACGGGATTGCGTCGAACACCTTCCGTGCGTGCACTGGACGCGCCTAGAGCGCGCGTATTGCACGCGCGTGCGCCCGAGCCGCCGCGTCATGCCCTGCACTCACCCCAGCCCGTGACCGATCGCAGCCGGCACGCCGTGTCCCCTTGCACGAGGCATGCTCCCCCTCACCGCAACGCGCCAAGCAGACCCTCGCCGCGTCCCCGGCAAGCCAAGGACTAGCCGCCACGGCCGCCCGACAGCCCTGCTCAGGCCAGCGCCGCCCAAGCCTCCCCGGCTCGCCACCTGCCCCCTGGAGCCTTGCAAGCTTATCCGCAGCTTCGTCTCCTAGCGCGCGTCACCGCCACATCGCCATTGCTACAGAAAGACGGTTCGCCGTCGTCCTTATCGCCGGCCACCTCGAACCGACCTCCACCGCCTATATAAGGGCCCCGGAGCTCAAACTAGTCCTCGAGCAACCTCCAGTGATCTTCCTAGTGCTGCCACCGCCAGCAGTCGAGGAGGGGAAGGCCGTCTTCCCTGAGTCCGGCCAGTTTGGTCGCCGCCAAACCCCGGTCGATTCCGTCGCCACCAGAGCCTCTCCGCCTCGACTCTCTCCGCCAAGAACTTCCCCTTCCACTCGTGAGTGCAACCCCTCGATCAATTTGGGTCGGAGACCACCGCAGCCCAAAAATCACTTTGTCCCCCGAAGCCCCCTCCGCCGCGGAGCTCGCCGCCGGCGACTCCCTCCACCTCCGGCGACCCTACGACCACCGGAAGGACCGCCTAGGAGTGGCAGATCCATCCCAGCACTCGGATGCCCGCGAGGAGCCGCCTAACGCCGGCGAAGATCGCCGGAGCCCCCGCCTCTGTTCGGCCAGAGGAAGAGGAGGGAGTGCGACTCGTCAAACCTGACCAGTGGGCCAGGCGGGCCTACTGTCAGTGACCCACGCGCGTCCATGCTGGAGTAAGTGGAGGCGTATAGTCGGAATACGTCTTCGACGTGTACGTTTTTTTTCGAATCGTTTTCTTTAATTCTGTCTTATTTTTTTATATAAAAACAGATTTTGACCAAATGTTTGACTGGCTATATCTTTTAAAATATAACTCAAAATGATTTGATTCTTTTTCCTACCTCTCTCAAATTTAACCTAGTTTATTTTAAGATTTATTTGAAAAATTTTCAAACAACTTTTTGTGCTGTTTTTGAATTTGTGTGTTAATTCAAACTTGTTTAAAATAGGACTTTGGAGAGAAAGAAGAAAACTTTCAAAAGTTTTGGAGTGCACCCTGCCCTTCCACACATTGAAGGCAAGCATTCTGAACTCTGGCATGATATTTTTGAGTGTTCATTGACACACTTATCACACTACCTCCTTTGTTGGAGAAATTGTTATTTCATGTGAAATGATCATGAGCATAGATGCATATTTGGGATTTCCATGCTGTTGGAAATGATCACACTTGTGATGATAATCATCCTCATGTGCCTTGCATGCATACCGGCAGGAACCCGGGAAAACCTCTGCCTTGGGTAGGCATGAGTTTGTCGCCGTACTCCGTCGGGACGGTTATGTCTGGTATGGCATGGTAAGGTAATATGAGCGGTGAATCTATTGGTTGAAATATAATCGTTATGCTAATCATGCAGGGAATACTTAAACCTCCTAAGTCGACCATAGATCGAGTGTTGTTCCAGTAACCCCCATACTTGTTTCGTACTACCACTCGTCTCTACATCAAGTAGAGTACGGTTCAGTAAGTTGTCAACCTCTTCCTAGCACACACCATACAGAGAGGCCAGGGTGGAAGATACCGGTTGTAGCTGGTAGGCAGGCCACCTGGTCCGGGGGCATGGGTGTTTCCGGTTGAGACCGAGAGGGGAGGCCACCCCTTAGAGCGCGCAATATAAATTTGATCCCATGCTACGCGAGGTTGTAGCCTCCCCACTTAGAGTTGGCTTGACAGGTGTCGTGGGTGATTCCAGACACGTGTGACTTAAGCTGGTGTGTGCAAGTTAGGTGTGTTTTCAACAAAAAGACCGTAGACGGAATTAGTCTCGATGGACTAAAGAAATCCGTTACTCGTGTTTAAAGAGTACACCCTCTGCAGAGATTAAATCTATTCGAATAGCCGTGTCCATGGTTAAGGACTATAGTCTGGGATGGGTCAAGTGTCGGTCTTAATGTCGGTCTTTGGAGGTGAAACTGTTAAACCAGAACTGGAATTACTACTTGTGACTTGTGATAATTATGATTATTATTATTGTGTGGACTAACCCGTGATTTTATTGTCATCATCGAATATCTCTGGGATGGTTCTACCTCCTGGATATTCACTATGATTATTTCTTTGAAAGCCCTTTATGTGGTGTCGCTTAGACGCCCGACTGTGGCATTTCTTTTTAAGCCCTTTATGTGGTGTCGCCCAGACGCCCGACTGTGGCATTTCTTTTAAAGCCCTTTATGTGGTGTCCCTTAGACGCCCGACTGTGGCATTTCTTTTAAAGCCCTTTATGTGGTGTCGCTTAGACGCCCGACTGTGGCATTTCTTTTAAAGCCCTTTATGTGGTGTCGCTTAGACGCCCGACTGTGGCATTTCTTTTAAAGCCCTTTATGTGATGTCGCTCAGACGCCCGACTGTGGCATGCTTGTTATTTATTTCATAATATTTTTTATACTTCTATGATATTGCATATTCATATATAACATGCTTACACGCAACAGAGTTTTATTTATCTTTTGTGACTGACGTCATGAGTATAAGATATTTTCAGCACATCGTTATTATATTATACCCGTGATCATAATGTTTGCGAGTACATTCAAAGTACTCACTGGCTTGTCCCTGGCTATTGTCTTGGCCAGATTTCTTGCACGGAGAGGAGCGATGTGATGACATCCCCGGAACCTAAGCAACGGTGATAGCAGCCTCGCGAAGATAGGAGTTAACCTGGTCAGCTGTTCCCGTGGGAAATGGAGTCTCATAGACACTGATGATTCACAAACCGCTTCCGCCATCAACCATTAGAAACCATTTGTTGTACTCTCATACCAGAATGGTCTTGTACTTCATATTTTATATTTTGCTTGGAATTTCTGTATCAAGTTGGTGCCTCATCAGCTAATAGTTATCCTGGGGCTGATGAGCACAAGGGCCATTTTCTGGGAATTAGTACCCGGAGAACCGGTCCCCACAATGTCCCGAGGTAGAACAATGAGTAAGCAACTTTTCCCAATATCAAGTATTTGAAAATCAGTTTTTACTTATGTGCATTTTCTTAAACAAGCTTTTCTTTTTTTCTGTGTGTTACAAACAACACTGACTATGGCATTTACAGGCTGACAAACACCAACAAATGGGTTGCAAGGGCTGTTCCAAAATACGAACCAAGTGATATTGCAAATATGAGGAAGCAGTTGACGAGCATCTGGGTCTCAGATATTCATAACAAAGCTCCTTGGCAGGAACTACCGTAGGTATGTTCACCACACCTTCCTTTTTTTGCATTCATTCAATGAATTTTGCTATTTTGAATAGCAAGTACCTAGTGGAACATAGTTCATGAAATTGGCCAAATTTGGAAGGCAAGAAATAGTTTGAAACTAGAATCAAGGACTTTAACAAGAGCAGACAAGTAGTTATACAAATGCTGGCAAATAGTGCCACCGTTTTGCGCAAATGTACCCAACTACTACTTGCTTAAGAAAGGAAAAGAAACCTATATATGGTCGCCGCAAGGACAATAAAAAATCCACACCAAGTATCAAGTACACCACAAATCCGTTCTAAGTTGCCCAATTTGTCTATACAGTTTCATGAGCTTTTCTCATTGAACAATGACAGAAATTTTTTAGATTGTTTTTCACTCCATCCTCATTTGGCGCCCATTTTTTCGCTTCCTTCTTTGGCCTTCACACCAACCTTGCCTCACAGCTCGCTGCATTGTGGTCAAAAGAACCACTAAAACTACATTTGTTCTTCCTTTTGGGGTGTAGTTCCAGTGCTGATTCAATCCATTTAGACTTCGCTCTCCCTTTCATGTTGGACTTCGGTGGTTCCCTTGGAATAGGTGGAGTAGGTGCAGAACCACCAGGGGTGTGAGGCTGCAGTGGAACAGGAGCACATGAGCCTACAGCACCCTCTGGCGGCGGCGGCGGAGCACCAGTAGTTGTTTGCGCATTCCCACTATGAGCTGGAGCAGGTGCACGCGCCGAAAACGATGGTGGCTGAGGAGGAGGAGCAGTTGTTGTTTCAGGCTGAGAGCGTCTGGCACGCATAGCCACTGAAGGTTTCTTTTTCTTGGTCAATTTTAGGCATGCAAGCTCTGTCCGAGCTGCACGCATGTGCTTCTTTAGAACTTCTGCAGCAGCGTCAGATGCACATGCAACTTCGGCCAAGCTTGCAAAATCCATCTGCAGGTTTGTATGTCGCATTTGCCTCTTTGACAAAGCGGGCATTTCATCTCCTTGTTCTTGGACAGTGGGGGCGCATCAGGAACTGCTAGGGGAGTCCACCTCCGAAGAATGTATTGCGCTGGTATTTCATCCACTCCAAGGTTGGTAAATACCTTCAAGATATGGTAGCAGAGGATACCATCTCTGTCCATCTTGCAGCACTCACAAGTGTAGTTGCCTGCATCACTTTCAACCGACACAAAGTAGTTCCTGTCCCCATATTTAGCAACCCATTCCTGATTAGATTCAAGCTCATATAAATGTGCACCCCGAGGGCGTACATTGTACCTCCCAATCATTTCAAACTCATTACGAAACTTTTTGTACAAGTCTCTAGTGTATGTTTTGTACGCCTGCTTCTCAAAATGGGAAAAGGTGACCACAAATCAGTTTGCAAGTGCTCTGTCCTATAATCTTGCACACCCTCCCGGACAAGCACATGTGTTTGAATTTTCTCATACTGCTTCACAAAGTTTAGGATAGAGCCATGTGGGTTCACATACCGCTTCAGCACAGCATTGAACCCCTCGCTTCTTTGTGTCGATTGCAGGAATGGGTAGAACCGGTGCTTGAAGTAGCACGGCACCCATGTTGCACGGTACTCGTAGAGTTTGTCAAAGTGTGTGCCAATAGCAGCCTGATATTTCATCATTAGAGCAGCCCATTTGCCTCAAATTCTTCCGGTGTGAAGCTAAAGTCTATACATTTGTTGAAATCCTTTGACAATTCAGGGTTCCTACCCAACATTGACCCAAGCTTCTCTTGAGCTTTTTTCATGATGTGCCAATGACATCGCCGATGCACACTTGTAGGGAAAATGTTCTTAATTGATTCAGCCATTGCAATATCTTGGTCAGTTATGATGTTGTCAGGTGCTTGACCATTCATTGCTTCAAGAAATGCCCCAAACAACCAATCGAAGCTTGTTTCCAACTCTTGCCTAACAAACCCACAACCTAACATGATCGGCTGTCCATGGCGATTGATACCAATGAATGGTGCAAATGGCATGATATACATGTTTGTCATGTATGTTGTGTCAAAAGAGACACAATCATGATAAGCCTCAGCATACGCCCTACGTGCCACTCCATCAACCCAGAACATATTCACAACCCTATCCTCCTCATCATATTTGACCTTGTAGAAAAAATCAGGGTCATTTTGCTGGTGATCCTTGAAGTAGGCAATTGTCTCAATCATATCTCCCTCCCTTGTTTCAAACTTATTCCAGACTGATTTGTCATTTGATACCGCTTTAGTTGTGTAAGGCACAATTAGCTCTGAACCATAAAATTCATACATGATGTTCATCATACAACCTGCAAGAAAAGGCAGCCACAAAAAAATCAGGCTTCAATGCACAAGTTGCTCAAGGTTGCCTATCTAGTAGAACCACAAGTTGCTCAAGTTGCATACACAACTTGCTTGACCTACAACTGTCAGGTTGCCTACCTAGTAGAACCACAAGTTGCTCAAGTTGCATACACAACGTGCTTGACCTACAATTGTCAGGTTGCCCTATATACTAGAACCACAAGTTGCTCAAGTTGCATACACAACTCGCTTGACCTACAACTGTCAGGTTGCCTATCTAGTAGAACCACAAAGTTGCTCAAGTTGCATACACAACTTGCTTGACCTACAACTATTAGGTTGTCTGCATTTTTTGGTTTCCAACTAGTTGCTGCAGTTGTGCTTTGATAACCCACAAGTATAGGGGATCAATTGTAGCCTCTTTCGATAAGTAAGAGTGTCGAACCCAACGAGGAGCTAAAGGTAGAACAAATATTCCCTCAAGTTCTATCGACCACCGATACAACTCTACGCACGCTTAACGTTCGCTTTACCTAAAACAAGTATGAAACTAGAAGGACTTTGTAGGTGTTGTTGGATAGGTTTGCAAGAATATAAAGAGCACGTAAAAAAACTAGGGGATGTTTAGATAAAGATGCAATAAAGTTAGTATAGCAAGTGTGGAAAAGTGGTGGTAGGAGTTGCGAAATTGTCCCTAAGCAATTGACTACTTTACTAGACCTATAGCAAGTTTTATGTGGGAGAGGCCACTGCTAGCATGCCATCCCTGACTTGGAATTCTATGCACTTATGATTGGAACTATTAGCAAGCATCCGCAACTAATAACGTTCATTAAGGTAAAACCCAACCATATCATTAAGATACATTGGTCCCCCTTCAATCCCGTATGCATCAATTTCTATGTTAGGTTGAAACTTCTGTCACTCTTGCCCTCCAATACATAGTCCTTCAACATAGAACTAACCCTATGGTGTGATCCACACGCGCGCTCATATGATGGGCACCAAAGTACAGCAACATAACCACAAGCAAAGTAAACCAATCATAGCAATTCACCAATTACCGATAGGACAACAAAAATCTACTGAGACATCATAGGATGGCAACACATCATTGGATAATAATATGAAGCATAAAGCACCCTGTTCAAGTAGAGGGTACAACGGGTTGCGGGAGAGTGGACCGCTGTAGATAGATGGGGGAAGGTGATGGAGATGTTGGTGAAGATGACAGAGGTGTTGGTGTAGATCACGGTGATGATGATGGCCCCGGCGGAGTTCCGGCGCCACCGGGAGAGAGGGGGAGAGATCCCCCCCTTCTTCTTCTTCTTCTTCCTTGACCTTCTCCCTAGATGGGAGAAGGGTTTACCCTCTGGTCCATGGTTTCCATGGCGTGGGAGGGCGAGAGCCCCTCCGAGATGGGATATGTCTCTCTGTCTCTCTCTGTTTCTGCGCTCCTGATTCTGCCCTTTCACCGGAGATCCGTAACTCCTATTGGACTGAAACTTTGAACATGATTTTCTCCGGATATTAGCTTTCTTGCGGCGAAAGAAGGGCAACAACCGCCTTACGGGGTGTCCACGAGGGTCAGGGGCGCGCCCCCCACCTCATGGGCCCCTCGAGCATCGTCTCGCGTTGATTCCACTTCTCAAAATTCAGATATATTCCAAAAAAATCTCTGGCCGTTTTTATCCTGTTTGGACTCCGTTTGATATGGATTTTCTGTGAAACAAAAAACATGCAATAAAGTGGAACTGGCACTCGGCACTGGATCAATATGTTAGTCTCAAAAATAGTACAAAAAGTTGCCAAAAATATGTAAGAATTGTAGAATATTGGCATGGAACAATAAAAAATTATAGATACGACGGAGACGTATCATGCTTCCCAAGTTTACAATATATTATAACCAGAAGTTGCTCAAGTTTGCCTACATGTCTTGCTTGACCCTATAGTTGTCAGGTTGCCTACATTTTTTAGAAACCTATAGGGGTATGTTTGGAGCTCTAAAAACAAGTGTAGTAAATTGAAAGTGCAACTATCCCTGGGTGGTTTTGGTAATGATTTACAACATATAGCTCATTGAACTAATGCCATTACAACATAAATATTTCAGAAAATTTCAATGGTTGGCATGGCATGGATAAGGAATGTGGAGCCCTCAAAATGCTAAGGACAGAAGATTGGCTCAAGCTTCAAATTCCAAGACTCTACATTTTCCATTTTAGTGATCCAAGATCACATTGAGTCTATAGGAAAGCCAATACTATTAAAAGGGGATGAGGTGTTGCTTAATGGCTTGCTTTCTCAAAATGCTTAGTGATATGATCCAAAGCCCTCAACCACTTTCTCATATCCACATATGTCCCAAATCTAAAGTCAAACTCGGCCCCACCGATTTGATCTAGCCGGCGCCACCGAGTTCATTTGACATAGCCACTGCCAAAAACCCTAGTATTTTCGGTCTCACCGATAGGGATCTCGGTCTCACCGAGATGAGATTGCAAACTCTCTCTTTCCCTTCGTAACATTTTGGTCCAACCGAAATGAGCGATCGGTCCCACCGAGTCTGCAATGCAAAGTCTATATTTCCTTTTCGTAACGCTTCAGTCCCACCGAGACGAGCGAATCGGTCCCACCGAGTTTTCCTGACCAACTCTCTGGTTTGCTTATTACCAAAGTCGGTCCAACTGAGTTTGAGTAATCGGTCCAACCGAGATTAAGTTATGCCCCAACCCTAATGATATCGGTCCTACCGAGATGCATGTCGGTCCCACTAAAATTGTCTAACGGTCACATGTGAAATGAATCGGTCTGACCGAGATTTTTGATCCGGTCCAACCGAGTTTGGTGTAATGTGTGTAATGGTTAGATTTTGTGTGGAGGCTATATATACCTCTCCACCCTCTCCTCATACGTAAGGGAAGCCATCATATTATGCCTACATTTCCATTATCCATTTTCTGAGGGAGATCCACCTACTCATGTGTTGAGACCAAGATATTCCATTCCGACCATATGAATCTTGATTTCTAGCCTTCCCCAAGTTGCTTTCCACTCAAATCACCTTTCCACCAAATCCAATCCAATGAGAGTGAGTTGAGTGTTGGGGAGACTGTCATTTGAAGCACAAGAGCAAGGAGTTCATCAACAACACACCATCTATTACCTTTTGGAGAGTGGTGTCTCCTAGATTGGTTAGGTGTCACTTGGGAGCCTCCGTAAAGATTGTGGAGTTGAACCAAGGAGTTTAAAGGGCAAGGAGATCGCCTACTTCGTGAAGATATACCCTAGTGAGGCAAGTCCTTCGTGGGTGATGGCCATGGTGGGATAGACAAGGTTGCTTCTTTGTGGACCCTTCGTGGGTGGAGCCCTCCATGGACTCGCGCAGCCGATACCCTTCATGGGTTGAAGTCTCCATCAACGTGGATGTACGATAGCACCACCTATCGGAACCACGACAAAAACATACATGTTTCCTATTGCGTTTGCACTCTCCAAACCCCTCCCTTTTACATTCTTGCAACTTGCATGCTTTACTTTCCATTGCTTATATACTCATTGCATGCTTGCTTGAATTGTGTTAAGATTACTTGACTTGTGAGAAGTTGTTAAAATCTGCCAAGAACTAAAATTGGGAAAAGGCTAAGTTTTTTTTGGTCAAGTAGTCTAATCACCCCCCCTCTAGACATACTTTCGATCCTACAATTGGTATGAGAGCTTTGGTCTCCATTTGCCTTGATTTCCATAGCTTTCGGTGATCATAGCCTTGGTTTCACAACCTAGGAGAGTATGGCATCTAGCGAGGGAAATTACCACTGTAGATGTCCTTACTTTGATGGTACTAATTTTGCTAGTTGGAAGCATAAGATGAAAATGCATATTCTCGGACATAACCCCGCCGTTTGGGCTATTGTGTGTATTGGCTTGCAAGGTGAATTCTTTGATGGGAGAGAACCAAACCATGAAACTACCACGGAAGAGTTGAAGATGCTGCAATACAATGCTCAAGCTTGTGATATCCTCTTCAACAGATTATGCCCCGAAGAATTCAACAAAATCAGCCGTCTTGAGAATGCAAAGGAAATTTGGGATACTTTGATTGATATGCACGAAGGTACCGACTCTGTCAAGGAATCCAAATTGGATGTGCTTCAAAGTCAACTTGACAAGTTCAAAATGAAGGATGGTGAATGTGTCGCTGAAATGTACTCTAGGCTTGCTCTCATCACAAATGAGATTGCCGGCTTAGGAAGTGAAGAGATGCCCGACAAATTCATCATCAAGAAGATCCTAAGATCCTTGGATGGAAAATATGATACCGTGTGCACATTGATCCAAATGATGCCCAACTACAAAGATCTCAAGCCAACGGAAGGCATTGGAAGAATTGTTGCTCATGAGACGTCACTCAAGGATAAGGAAGAGCTTCACAGCAAGTCAAGTGGTGCATACAAAGCCTCATGTGATGCTCCTACATCATCAAGTGAGAAACAAACCTTAAATGAGGAATTGAGCTTAATGGTAAAAAACTTCAACAAGTTCTACAAGAGTAGAAGCAAGGAAAGAAGCTCCAAGTCAAGGTCCTACAATGACAAAAGATCTTTGAGTCATGAACGTAATTGTTACAATTGTGGAAGACCTGGACACTATTCCAATGAGTGTATGGCTCCTTACAAAAGGAGAGAAGATTCACCCAAAAGGAGAAGTAGAAGATATGAATCACCACCAAGAGAGAGGAGGAGTATAGACGATCACTATGAAAGAAGAACCTCCCAGAGAAGCAAGGATTCGGAAAGGAAGGACAAATCATCAAAGAGCTACACAAAGTGAAGACATCTAGCTCATGTTGGTGAATGGGTATCCAGCTCTGACTCCGACCATCACTCCGAGAGAAGCTATCACTCCGACTCCGAACATACTCAAGATGAAGGTGTTGCCGATCTAGAACTTGTGTCAACCAACTCCTACGACATATTTGATTCACCAAATGAAGGAATTGGAAGATGCTTCATGGCTAAAGGCCCAAAGGTATCACACCCCGAGTATGTTGATTTTATTAGTGATGAAGATGATTTGTTGGTAGATGATGATTTACTTGTTGACAACTCTAGTGATGAATACTATGATGAAACGTCAATTAATTATGGCAAGCAAGATAAAACGAATGACAATGATAAGGAGAAGATTGAGCGCCTAACTACAGAACTAAACACTCTTAAGTTAGCTCATGAAACTACCTTGGAAGATCATCGAGAACTTTTAAAGACTCATGAGAAGTTACGCTTTGAAAAGCTCAACCTTGAGCAAGAGCATGAGTTTTTAAAGGCAATCAATGATGATCTTCACAAGTGTCGGAGTAATGGGCCACGGGTAGGCTAACCCGTGTCCCAGGACCGTTCAAGACATCGGGGCGGGCCGCGCCCCTCAGGCCGAGTCCCAGGAGCGACTCCAAGTCAATCCGAGTCCCGGACGGCGACTCCGAGATAAGCCGACTCCGAGCTAGGCGACCTCCAGAGAGGCCGGCTATGGAGAGTCGACCCATGACTCCTCCCTCATCTCAAAGTGCGATGCGGGGTACGGTCGCGGCGTGGCCGTTCCCCCTGCTTACGAAGGGCCGGCATGGCTACAGCGAGCCGTATTGCTGGAAGATCCCCGGCGAGGCGCGACACTGTTGCCATGCCTGCCCTGAACTCAGCCACAGTGCGCGGTACACTGTGCCCACGACGCTGGCCTATACGACCCGAAGGCGGCGGGGCCGCCTGTCAGTGGGTGGGCCGAAGGCGGCCTGGGCGCCCCGAAGATGGACTTGTAGGAGTCGGCCTCCCTGGAGTCGGCCGACTCCTCCCCAGGGCCCCACGAGCCATTAACCAGATAGGATGGGGAATGGCGACAGTGATCGCCCGATAGACGGCGGCACTGTTGCCACGACCCAATGACCGAGCCTGCGTCATCAGGAGTGCCGCTACAGTATCAAGCCTATCCGCGGGACCCGCCAGTCGGCGGGCCCCAGAAGCCGGCGGGAAGGACGGCGGCCTGAGAGACAGACGGCTGGGACCCGCGCCCAGCCGGATTACTATTGTACCCCCGGGGGTAGGCCTATATAAACCCCCGGGGCACCCATGCAAAGGGTTCGGACCTAGATAGAGATAGACCAGATAGCACAGGGAGGAGAGAGCTAGCCTTGCCCTCTCCTGCCTCCCGAAACAGCTCCAGGAGCACCATTGTAGTCACTTTGCTTAGTGATCATGCGGAGACCCCGCAGAGCAGCAGTAGGGGTGTTATCTCCTAGGAGAGCCCTGAAGCTGGGTAAGTTCCGCCGGCGTGCATGTCTTCGCCTCATCCCGCTTCCAGGCACCGGCGACGTTCTACTCGCTCCCACCATGATAAGCCATCCTTTGGCATATGTCGTATCCAACCCCCGACATTTGGCGCCCACCGTGGGGCGAGGTGCACCGTCGTCCGGAGATCTGCTCTGGACGGGAACCCTGTTCCTCCCCGGCGAGCACAGCCAGCCCGGCACGCCGGATGGCGTCTGTGCCGATGCGCTGCACGACGCAGAGATCGCTTGTGCGGCCAGCTGCCTCGCCGATCTTATCGGCGAGGTTCGCCTCTCCGATGAGCCTGCGTCCGACGCAGGCACGAGTGGCCCCGAGAGCCTCCTCGCGGGCCTCCTCGACCAACTCCACGTCGCCGGCGAGCCTGCCGTGGACCTGGAGTCCATAGGATCCACCGACCCGATGCTGGTCGACTCCGACACCGCGTCGCTCGACGCGTTCCCCACCAACGTGGTGGTCTACGACGAGCCGCTCCCTTACATGGGGAGCGGCGGTAGCACCGTCACCGAGGTTCTCGTCCTCGACCACGGCGAGCGCTCCGGAGAAGGAGCGCACGACCCGCTCGACGCGGCCCTGCGAGGCCTTGCAGCGCCGATTCCGGAAGACGCCGACGCTAAGACACTAGAGGCGCTCCGCCTTCAGCTCATCGAGGGCGCGAAGAAGCTGGCAAGCATGAGGCGCTTGTCAGAAGCTTACCAACGCGAGATGGATCGCGCCGTAGGCGGCTCGCCGGCTCCAACTGGGCCTAGCCGCGTAGGCGCGGTCCGACAGCGCGGCGCGGCAATCGCCAACCTCTTCGGGGCTGATCGCCCTGTGTATGCCACGCCCGCCGAGAATATCCGTGCCGCCCAGGCGGCGGCAGACGAGCTCGACAACTTCGAAGGCGAAGAGCGCCGCATAATGACGGAGCGAGTTCAGCAGCTCCTCGACGCGGCTGCCGCGCAGAATGATGCCGGCTGCCGCACCGAGGCGCCGCAGCGCCAAAACGACGACCCACCGCCCCGCCGGGACCAAGGTGCGACGTCTCGGACGCTGACTGGTGGGGCCCGTGGGAAGAAGGACAAGGAGCCAACTGTCAGCCACAGTCGGACTCACATCACCATCGAGCGCGACCAAGACGGCCGCCCCAAAGCGGTGGAACGGCGGGACGACTACCTGCCTCCCCCTCCTCGCAGAGAAAGGCGAGTCTCCCCGCCGCCCGTGGAACATCCGACTCTCGGCGACCGCCTTGGCCGCCGAGAGGGAGTCGGAGAGAACGACGCCCGCCACCGGATCGACCGACTCCACCGATCCCTGGCGCTGGAAGAAGAAGACGAGTTGGGTCCCCCCTGCTTTGGACCCCGCATCCGAGATGAGCCCTTCCCCAAAGGGTTCACGCTCCCCCGAGACACGCCCAAATATACCGGCACCGTGAAGCCGGAAGATTGGCTGATCGACTACTCCACAGCCGTCAACATAGCGAACGGCAACAAGCGTGTTGCCGTAAGATACGTCCCGCTCATGCTCCAGGGCTCAGCCCGGACGTGGTTGAACAGTCTGAAGCCTCGCAGCATCAACAGCTGGGTCGACTTCACCGAGGCTTTCGTCCGCAACTTCACGAGTACGTACAAGCGACCTCCCAAGCCACGACAACTCTCCTTGTGCGTGCAAGGCCCTGACGAGTCTACTCGCGACTACCTCACGCGCTGGGGCGAACTCCGGAACTCCTGCGAGGGCGTGCATGAGGTGCAGGCCATCTAGTACTTTACTGCCGGGTGCAGAGAAGGCACCCTCCTCAAGCACAAGCTCCTCTGCGACGAGCCGGAGACCCTCGATGAGCTGCTGATCACGGCGGACAAGTACGCCACGGCCGACTCCTCCATGAAGGCGGAGATTCGGGTCAGCACAACTGGCAAAGTTGCCCCTCAGGCTCCAAGAACTCTGACTGGAGACACCAGTCGGCGGCAACAGCAAAACGACCAGAAGCGCAAAGCCCCGTAGCCGACTTCCCACAGTCGGCAAGTGGCAACAGCGGAGGACCAGCAGTTGGAAGGGCCGCCTCCGGCGAAGCGACAGAAGGGCGGCAAGTCCAACTGGCTGCCGGCTTTCTGCTACGAGCAGACTCTGGATGGTCCCTGCAAGTTCCACAGCGGCGCGAAGCCATCCAACGACACCACCAGGAAATGTCACTGGCTGACCAGAATCGCCAAGGGAGATGGCGTGCCCCCTCCCCCTCCTACTGGGCCGCCTCCTCCGCAGCCGCCCCAGCAGCCGGCTGTCAGGCCAGTCGGCGCGATACAAGACGAGTTCCCGGACGAGCACGGGGCCTATGTGGTGTTCACCAGTGTAGCGGATGACCGGCGCAGCAGGCGCCAACAGCAGCAAGAAGTAAATACGGTTGCATCAAGTACTCTAGAGTTCATGCATTGGTCCGAAAAGCCTATCAGTTGGAGCAGAGCTGATCACCCAGAGGTGATGCCGAGTCCAGGCTCCTACGCCTTGGTCTTAGGCGCCACACTTGCCACAGATAGGCGGGCCGCCCGCTTCTCGCGAGTACTGATAGACGGAGGCAGCAGTATGAACATCCTGTACAAGGATACAATGGAGAAATTAGGAATCAAGCGAAGACGGCTTCAGAGCAGTCGGACTGTGTTCCACGGAATCGTCCCCGGCCTTTCCTGCTCGCCAGTCCGCAAGATCCTGATAGATGTCCTCTTCGGAGACAAGGATCATTTCCGCCGAGAGCCAATTTGGTTTGAGGTGGTGGACCTTGAAAGCCCATATCATGCATTGCTTGGCCGACCCGCCTTGGCCAAGTTCATGGCGGTCCCCCACTACGCCTACCTCAAGATGAAGATGCCGAGTTCCAAGGGAATCCTAACCGTGTCCGGCGACTACAGGAAGTCGTCCGCTTGCGCGGCCGAAAGCAGTCGGCTGGCCGAGTCCTTGGTGATCGCGGCTGAGAAACGGCTTCTTGATCGGGTCGTGGCGATGGCCGGCAAGCAGCCCGAGTTATCGCCCGACCCCAAGGAGTCGGAAGCAGAAGGATCATTCAAGCCGGCCAAAGAAACAAAGAAGATACCGTTGGACCCGGAGCACCCGGAGAGGTACGCTGTCATGGGCACAGGCCTTGACAGCAAATAGGAAGGCGAGCTCGTCGATTTCCTCCGTGAGAATCGCGACATCTTCGCATGGTCCCCCAAGGACATGCCTGGTGTCCCGACGGAATTCGCCGAGCACAAATTACACGTCCGATCTGATATGAAGCCCGTCAGGCAGCCCTTGCGCCGCCTGTCAGAAGAAAAAAGAAGAGTTGTTGGAGAAGAAATAGCCCGGCTCCTGGCAGCCGGCTTCATCATGGAAGTGTTTTTTCCAGAGTGGCTGGCAAACCCAGTACTGGTGCTGAAGAAGAACAAGCAGTGGCGGATGTGCATTGATTACACGAGCCTCAACAAAGCTTGCCCCAAGGACCCATTTGCTCTGCCGAGAATCGATCAGGTGATAGACTCCACAGCCGGATGCGAGCTGTTGAGTTTCCTAGACGCATATTCAGGATATCACCAGATCAAGCTGAACCCGGCTGACAGACTGAAGACCGCCTTCATCACGCCGTTTGGAGCCTTCTGCTACCTGACCATGACGTTCGGCTTAAGAAACGCCGGCGCCACCTTTCAGCGTTGCATGCAGAAGTGCCTCCTGAAGCAACTCGGCAGAAATGCCCACGTCTATGTGGATGATGTAGTGGTGAAGACGGAGAAGCGTGGAACCTTGCTGGAGGACCTCAAGGAAACCTTTGAGAATCTGCGCCGATTCCAGATCAAGCTCAACCCAGAGAAGTGCGTTTTTGGAGTACCAGCCGGCCAGCTCCTCGGTTTCCTGGTCTCCGAACGCGGCATAGAGTGCAATCCTGTGAAGATCAAGGCCATCGAGAGGATGGAAGCACCCAGACGACTGTTAGATGTGCAGAAGTTCACCGGCTGTTTGGCATCCATCAGCCGATTCATCAGTCGGCTGGGCGAGAAGGCTCTCCCCTTGTATCAGCTCATGAAGAAGACGACCTTCTTTGAGTGGACTCCCAAGGCGGACGAGGCTTTTCTCCAACTAAAGAAGATGTTGACTACTCCCCCTGTGCTGGCGGCTCCGACTCCCAAAGAGCCCATGCTCCTATACATTGCCGCCACCAGCCGAGTAGTCAGCACAGTCATTGTAGTCGAGCGCAAGGAGGAAGGCAAGGCGCTACCTGTCCAGAGACCGGTATATTACTTGAGCGAGGTACTGTCGGCCTCCAAGCAGAACTACCCCCATTACCAGAAGATGTGCTACGGCGTGCATTTTGCCGCCAAGAAATTGAAGCCTTACTTCCAGGAGCATCCAATCACTGTGGTCTGCACAGCTCCACTGGCCGAGATCATCGGAAGCCGAGATGCTTCTGGTCGAGTGGCCAAATGGGCCATCGACCTGGCCCCCTACACTATCTACTACGAGCCCCGCATCGCCATCAAGTCACAAGCGCTGGCCGACTTCCTTGTCGACTGGGACGAGACCCAGTATCTGCCGCCAGCGCCCGACTCCACCCATTGGCGGATGCACTTTGACGGCTCCAAGATGCGCACCGGCTTGGGAGCCGGCGTCGTCCTCACTTCCCCCAAGGGCGACAAGCTCAGATATGCGCTGCAGATCCACTTCGCCGCCTCCAACAATGTGGCCGAGTACGAGGCGCTCATCCACGGGCTCCGGCTTGCCAAGGAACTCGGCATTCGCCGGATCCTGTGTTATGGCGACTCTGACTTGGTAGTCCAACAATCATCTGGCGATTGGGACGCCAAGGACGCAAATATGGCGAGCTACCGTTTCCTCATCCAGCAACTCAGCGGATACTTCGAGGGGTGCGAGTTCCTCCATGTGCCAAGGAATGACAACGACCAAGCAGACGCCCTGGCACGAATCGGCTCCACCCGCCAGGAAATACCATCTGGTGTCGCCCTCCGGCGCCTCCTCAAGCCTTCTATCAAGCCGTCACCAGAATCAGATTCAATCTTTGTGCCGGCTCCGCCTGAGGAAGACGGATCCGACTCCAAGAAGCCCACAGTCGAAGCCGGCCCGGGGACTTCAGAACCCGGCCCGGGGACTGCGGTGGCAAGATCGAAGACTCCAGAACTCGGCCCGGGGGCTGCTCCAGTCAGCCCCGGGACCTTGTCAAACCAGCAAGCGGCTGCGGACTCCAACCCGCCGCCTCCCAGCCCGGCCTCCCTTATCCAAGTCACACTAGTGGCAGTTGAAGAAATAGCAGCACCTTCATGGGCCCAGCCCATCCTCAGATTCTTAGTAAACAGAGAGCTGCCAACTGATGAAATCTTGGCTCGGCAAGTGCAACGCCGAGCAGCAGCCTACACCATAGTCAACAGAGAGCTGGTCAAGCGCAGCGTTACCGGCGTCTTCCAACGCTGCGTCGAAGCAGAACAAGGCCAGGCAATCCTCAGAGACATCCATGAAGGCGAGTGCGGTCACCACGCGGCCTCCAGGGCACTCGTCGCCAAAGCCTTCCGGCATGGTTTCTTCTGGCCAACCGCCCTGGAAGAGGCCAAAGAGTTAGTCCAAAAGTGCAAAGGGTGCCAGATTTTCTGTTCCAAGCCACTTCAGCCAGCTTCCGCACTCAAGACTATCCCCATCGCCTGGCCCTTTGCTGTCTGGGGTCTGGACATGGTGGGACCATTCAAGACGGCACGAGGTGGCTTGACTCACCTGCTTGTTGCAGTGGACAAGTTCACCAAGTGGGTGGAGGTGAAACCCATCAAGAAGTTGAATGGTCCGACTACAGTGACCTTTATCGCTGACATCACAACCCGGTACAGCATCCCACACAGCATCATCACCGACAATGGCACGAATTTTGCCAAAGGCGCCTTGGCCCGTTTCTGCACGACACAGGGCTTCACCAGCTTCGGGGACTACTGTCGGAGTAATGGGCCACAGGTAGGCTAACCCGTGTCCCAGGACCGTTCAAGACATCGGGGCGGGCCACGCCCCTCAGGCCGAGTCCCAAGAGCGACTCCAAGTCAAGCCGAGTCCCGGACGGTGACTCTGAGATAAGCCGACTCCGAGCTAGGCGACCTCCAGAGAGGCCGGCTATGAAGAGTCGACCCATGACTCCTCCCTCATCTCAAAGTACGATGCGGGGTATGGTCGCGGCGTGGCCGTTCCCCCTGCTTACGAAGGGCCGGCATGGCTACAGTGAGCCGTATCGCCTGCCCTGACCTCAGCCACAGTGCGCGGTACACTGTGCCCACGACGCCGGCCTGTACGACCCGAAGGCGGCGGGGCCGCCTGTCAGTGGGTGGGCCGAAGGCGGCCTGGGCGCCCCGAAGACGGACTTGTAGGAGTCGGCCTCCCTGGAGTCGGCCGACTCCTCCCCAGGGCCCCACGAGCCATTAACCAGATAGGATGGGGAATGGCGACAGTGATCGCCCGATAGACCGCGGCACTATTGCCACGACCCGATGACCGAGCCTGCGTCATCAGGAGTGCCACTACAGTATCAAGCCTGTCCGTGGGACCCGCCAGTTGGCGGGCCCCAGAAGCCGGCGGGAAGGACGGCGGCCTGAGAGACAGACGGCTGGGACCCGCGCCCAGCCGGATTACTATTGTACCCCCGGGGGGTAGGCCTATATAAACCCCCCGGGGCACCCATGCAAAGGGTTCGGACCTGAAGAGAGATAGACCAGATAGCGAAGGGAGGAGAGAGCTAGCCTTGCCCTCTCCTGCCTCCCGAAACAGCTCTAGGAGCCCCATTGTAGTCACCTTGCTTTAGTGATCATGCGGAGACCCCGCAGAGCAGCAGTAGGGGTGTTATCTCCTAGGAGAGCCCTGAAGCTGGGTAAGTTCCGCTGGCGTGCATGTCTTCGCCTCATCCCGCTTCCAGGCACCGGCGACGTTCTACTCGCTCCCACCATGATAAGCCATACTTTGGCATATGTCGTATCCAACCGCCGACAACAAGAAAAGTTCTTCTTACATTGCCAAGCGTTTACTCTTATCTAGTTACATGCCTCAAGTAAAATTTAGCAACAAAAGTAAGAAAGATTCTTCTTCTAGTAGCAACAATAATCAGGCTAAATCCAATGTTGTTGCTTCTAGTAGTTCTCATGATTCCACTAATGATTCTCTTAGTCAAGTTACACTTGAGCAAGAAAGTAGTCTATTGAAGGGAATTACAGAGAAGGGTGTCTACAAAAGTCTTGCTGGGAGTAAGCAATTCGAAGAAATTGTACGCAAGCAAGGAAGGCACCGGAAGAAGCTGGGTGTTGGTTTTGAATGAAAGTTCAATGCCAATGGAGTTGAGTGGGAAGAAGATCAATACCCCAAGACGAAGTTTGTTCCCCAACAAGAGAAGTATGATCCTACTTCTTTCCAAGGTACACAAGCTCAAGATGATCTTCCACCACAAGACCACAAGCAAAAAGGCAAGGACAAGCTTCAAGAGTGTCACGCCCAATATGCGACCCTATCCAAAAGGAACTCGAAGGTCCCACCAAGGATAGACTCGCATATTCAAACGCTTTTGCAAGGTGGATATCATTACATCAACATTACATAAGAGATGGGGATACATACACGAGGCATACAATGCAACACGAATACAACATCACAATACATAAGAGCATCACCCGACTAGGAATGAAACACAAACAGAAACTCAAACGACATCCACCCTGCTAGCCCAGGCTGCTGACCTGGAACCTATCCCCTGATCGAAGAAGAAGCAGAAGAAGAACTCCAAAACAAGCAAACATCGCTCTCGCGTCATGATCATCGCATAACCTGTACCTGCAACTGTTGTTGTAGTAATCCGTGAGCCACGAGGACTCAGCAATCCCATTACCATGGGTATCAAGACTAGCAAAGCTTAAAGGGGAAGGAAGGGGTAAAGTGGTGAGGTTGCAGCAGCGACTAACCATGATATGGTGGCTAACATACGCAAATAAGAGCGAGGAGAGAGCAAATGGAACGGTCGTGAAGCTAGCAATGATCAAGAAGTGATCATGAACTCCTACTTACGTTAAACATAACCCAGAACCGTGTTCACTTCCCGGACTCTGCCGAAAAGAGACCATCAGGGCTACACACGCGGTTGATGCATTTTAATTCAGATCTGGTGTCAAGTTATCTACAACCGGACATTAACAAATTCCCATCTGCCCATAACCGCGTGCATGGCTTTCGAAAGTTTATACCCTGCAGGGGTGTCCCAACTTAGCCCATGATAAGCTCTCGCGATCAACGAAGGATATACCTTCTCCCAGGAAGACCCAATCAGACTTAGAATCCCGGTTTACAAGACATTTCGACAATGGTAAAACAAGACCAGCAAAGCCGCCCGATGTGCCGACAATCCCGATAGGAGCTGCACATATCTCGTTCTCAGGGCAACACTGGATAGGTCAGCCTACGAGTAAAACCAGCCCTCGAGTTGCCCCGAGGTGGCCCCGCAGTCTGCCCGGTTTGGACCAACACTTAGACAAGCACTGGCCCGGGGAGGGCTAAAATAAAGATGACCCTTGGGTTAATTACTCCCAAGGGAAATATAGGTGGTGGTGAGGCAAATGGTAAAACCAAGGTTGGGCCTTGCTGGACGAGTTTTATTCAAAGCGAACTGTCGAGGGGGTCCCATAAATCACCCAACCGCGTAAGGAACGCAAAATCCGGGAACATAACACCGGTATGACGGAAACTAGAGCAGCAAGAGTGAAACAAAACACCAGGCATATGGCCGAGTCTTCCACCCTTTACCAAGTATATAGATGCATTAATAATATAAGAGATATTGTGATATCCCAACCAAAATCCTGTCCACCATGGAGCAATCTTCAACTTCACCTGCAACTAGCAACGCTATAAGAGGGGCTGAGCAAAGCGGTAACATAGCCAAGCAACGGTTTGCTAGGAAGCGTGTCAAAGGTTAGAGGTTCATGGCAATATGGGAGGCTTGATAGGTAAGGCAGCATAGCGATAGAACGAAGCAACTAGCATAGCAATGATAGTATTGAGATCCAGGGTAGCGGTCATCTTGCCTGAAATCCCGCTAGGAAGAAGAACGAGTCCAAGAAGAAGATGAAGCCACGAAGACGAACCAAGCGTAGACGAACGAATCCTCACGATCGCAACGAAACGGGAACTATCGAGAAGAAGCACACAACATAGTAAACACACCACACATGAACAAGGCATGATGCACAAACAAGCATGATGCATGACAAGACTACATGAAGCTCCTCATGGCAAGATATGATGCATACAAGAGCAACACATCAAGGCAAGTTTAAATGAGGCCGGGAACAACATATAACAATTCCGGTAAGTCCTCACATGCAAATTTCGAAGTTGGTCCAGATCTGAATAAACCTTATATTCAAGGTGTTAAACAGCAAGTTAAGATGCACCAAGATGATCTACACGAGATTCTAGTCAAGTTACATATAAAGTTTATTTAGTTCGGAGCTATGGCCTAGAAGATATGAGCAAAACAAGTTAAACATGGCATTGGTGCATAATGCATGCAAACATCAAGCAAACACCTCAAAACATGGATGCAACATGATAATATGAAACTACATGCAAATTGAAGCAAGTTTCATATAGAGCACACTCAAAACGGAGCAACGGTTCAACACACATGAAACAAGTTATAGCAACAATCTGTCCAAAACAGCAACTAGGCATATTGCAAGCATCAAAACAATATGCTACGGCACTCCAACATGAGAACAAAAGGCATGGACATGATGTACAGGTAAAGCATTACAAAACATGAACACTGAGCTATCTCCAGAAATCACTAGAACATGCTCAAACACACATGGCAAGATTGCATATAGTAACAGTTTCAGACATTGCAGAAATAACATCAAGTTGCAATGTTTTAGAGCTATCAAGCAACATGTTACAGGAACTTATCATGGCAAACAAAGGCATGACATGAATCTACTAATTGCATAGAACAAAAGTCCTTTACTGACCATGAGCCAAAAAGGATCAGAAAATATGATGGCACCCATGTAAACATGGCAAGTTACATGACAGATTCATACATGGCAGGAACAAAATTATGAAGGCATGTTGGTGAGCTTGTACCACTCACCACAGAGCATTACATGGCATAGCAAGGCAACCAACAGTAAGAATACATGTTTATGAAGCTAAGCATGGCAAGAGCAAGTTCATAGAGTGCATGCATCACTAGCAAATCACATGGCAAAACTAACCTTCATGTTAACAGGCTGACAGCAACATTATTTAGCAATTTTGGAGCAATATTACAACAAGTTAGAGCAAGCTATAAATGCAACCAGGGGCATGGATGGATAGAGCATAACATGTGGAACAAAACACCCTTAGTAAACATCTCCAGATTATGTATAGAATGACTTGTAGCAGCAGGTTTACATAGCATCACGAAATAACAGATTCAGCCTTGCAAAACAGCAACAGCGAGTACACTACTTAACAAGCTTGATTCACTCACCACAAGTCATTGCATGACAAGATAAGCATAGAATCAGCAAGAAGACATGTTTATGAAACAAAACAAGGCAAGAACAAGTTCATAGCATGCAAGGATCAACTACAACAACCTTGGCAAAATTGAATAACATGTAAACAATCTGCCAGGAAACATTTTGTAGCAAAAGTAGAGCACGAAAATGACATGCTAGACTACTCCATAATTGCAAGCAGGGGCATGAATGGATAGACCATAACCATATGTTCAAAACATGCTTACTGAAGTATCTCAAAATATGCATGGATCTCTCTGTAGAATCAAGTTTACATGGCATCAAAATAACAGCAGAACAGGGACTAAAATCAGCAACATCAGGAAGCCTAGTTTGCATGCTTGTGCTAGTCACCACATTGATCACAAAAATACATGGCATACACTCCTGTAAAGATAGCATGGCATAGTTCAAAACACATGTAGACATCAACCTCATAGGATGCACACATCAAACATGGCAAAAATGTCAAATGAACATGTTCTGTTAAGAGACAGCAGACAACATTATATAGCACTCTTGCAATGATTATTCAGGCATCAAGATGAGCTCAAATGAACATGATGCAATGGAATGAAATGAATTACTCGTTGAGACGAACAATTTGACATATTACACGCACGAAACGGAGCAGTATGCATGAAGTTATGATGCGATGAACAAGGCATGATAATGTTGAAAAACTTCGAGACAGAAGAAAAACGGGGTCAACCTTCGGTCCGCACGGATTTCGAGGATCGCCGGGGAGGTCGCCGGAGTTCCACCAGAGAGGAAGAAGAGGCGGGGAAGGGGCTCTCCGGGCCGGATCTGGCCGGATCCGGCCGGATCCCGGCAGGACGGCGGCGGAGCGCGGCGGGGAGGCCGAGGCGGCGGGGACGGGGCTCCGGCGTGAAGGAGATCCGGCGGCAGGCGGCGGGCACCGGCCGGCCGGCGCGGGGACGCCGAGGCGGCGGGGATGGCTGGCAGGGCGCCCGCGGAGGCGCGCGGCCACGGGCGGAGGGCGGGGCGGCTTCGGGTCGCCGGCGGGAGGAGCAGGGCGGCGCGCCAGCGGAGATCCGACGGAGGGCGGCGACAGCGAGGCACCCGGCAGCGGCGGCGGTCTTCGGGCCCGGGCGGAGGCGTGGACGGGTGGCGGCGGCGGAAGCCGGGCCGGGCGGCGGCGGCGCGAGGGCCCGCGCGGGCCCTTGATGGGCTTCGCGGGCCGGCGGCGAGGGGAGGAGAGAGAGAGGTCGGCGGGCTGACGTGGCGGTTCTTGGTTCGCGGTGGACGGCGGCTGGACATGTCCGGCGGCTGGACGGACATGTCCGGTGCGAGGAGAGGGGAAAAGGCTAGGGTTAGGGGGATTCATCCGCGAATTTCGGGGGAGAGGGCATACTTATAGTTTCTGGGAGCTAGGAGACTCCAAATGGAGCACGGTTTTCGTCCACACGATCGTGATCAAACGACCAAGAGCATAGAGGGGGTTACGATGGGTTTGGTGGGCTGTGGGAAGAGGTGTTGGGCTGCAAAGAGAAAGGGGCTTACGGGCTACGCGGTTTACCATTGGAGTATCAAACGACCTCCAAATGGCACGAAACTTGACAGGCGGTCTACCGGTGCTATACCAAGGCCGCATGGCAAACCTCGGGCCATTCCGAGAAACTTTAACACCCGCTCACAAAAACAAGGTCTGAGAGGGGCGACGGGCGCGCGCGAGAGGTCCGGACTCTGAACGGACAACGGAGAGAACCGGGAGAACCCGAACGGATGCAAGTTTTGAAAAACATGTGGATGATATGCAGATGATGACATGGCAAAATGCAACACGCAAGCAAATGACATGGCAACTAAGGCGAATAACTGGCAGACACCTAGCGCATCGAATCCGGGGTGTTACAAAGAGGAGATTGATGCATTTGAAGAAGCTCCCAAGGCCTTGGTAAAGTGGGTTCCCGAGACTTCATCAAGTTCTACTTCATCAAGTTGCACTACTACCCCAAGGATTCCCATCAAGATGATGTGGATCCCGAATAAGAAGAACTAGAGAGTTCTTGAGGGTGACTCTGCCAACATTCTTCACTCATATCATTTTGGCGAGGACAAGTGCAATCTACTTCCACATCTTGCACTAGTTCAAGGAGTCACAAACCCTCTTGTAAGTAAGACAAGGGACAAGGTAACCTAATGCTTTCATGGACATCATCTTGTGTGTGCATCACTCTATGTGTATGGATATACTTGTTTGTTCCTTGTGGGACTAACCCGTGTAGGTATTGAAAGTGCAACTCACTCCAATGGACTGCTCCCAATGATCTACAACAACATTGAGCATCCACATCTTCAACACCTACATGAAGTCATCATCGACAAAACCCAAGATTAGTTCATTCCTCTTAAGGGGGTATCTCACATCTAGGGGGAGCTTTACTCTAAATAATTGAGCTAAAGCAACTCTAATGATGTGAACACAACCATGCTTTTTGTAAAAGTGGTAACCCCACTTGTGCTTAAACGATGAGTATGACCTATGATCAAATGTTCTCATTTGACTCCTAAGTCAACATACTCATATATAGATGACCTAGTCATCGCCAATTGTTTGATAGATGCTAGTATTGGTTGTGCATGCTTTGTCACATATTTTATTTGCCAATTTATTGTGTGAGCATGTCGTTTGCATATTTTACTCATTCGAGGACATCCACTTGTTGCTTTGTTTGTTTGTTTTTTCTCTTTTGCCAAGTGGATGGACAAGAATGCCTAAGAACCTTCTCTAGCTATATATGCTTTTCTCATCTCAAACTCTGTTCATGCTACATCACAAAGTTTGATCAAGTCAGATTCAAACCACTCTGTGTGAGGAGCACTCAGAGTCCCCAATTTGTCATAGACTTAAAATTCCAAAACCTGTTTGTGCATTTTGGTCTGACCGAGAAATCCACTTCGGTCACACCGAGTTCACTAAGTTGATCTGGGTTTTCATCTTAGTGCAACCGATTTGAACACTTCGGTCACACTGAGTTGAAGCAACCCCTTGCAATTCTGCAATCTCGGTGCCACCGAGTTGTTCCACTCGGTCACACTGACAGGCTCGGGATATAAATACCCAGGGTGAGATTTTGGAAATTACTTCAAATCCCCTCAGCCCGCGCGTGTCTTGATCTGCCCCCTCGGGTCTCCGGATCACCTTCTCACCGCCAACGACCTCTCGCCGTTGGAATCTGCCGCCGTCGACAGAATCTGCTCCGCTGTCACCGCCGTAGCGAACACCCGCCGCTCTAGGGTATGTGTTCAACCCCTTGTACTGTCTTTTTCCACTCCAATTCCTAGCACAAGGACAATGCCATGATTCATGCCATGTATGAGATTAATCTATCCAGCTAAATCATCCTTAGGTCTAGATTGATTCGAAAAATTTAGGTTTAGCTCTCCGCGGAATTCAACTCGGACCGACCGAACTATAGAAATCGGTCTCACCGATTTGGCTTAGGCCATTACACATGCGCTTTTCGGTCTGACTGAAATGTGCAAATTGGTGTGACCGAGTTCAGGATTCTGAGAAACCCTAGCAATCTTGGTGCCACCGAACTATGACTCGGCCCAATCGAGTTCACTTGTTTAGGTTCCAAGTGTTGCTTCGGTCTCACCGAGTTTGTCAATTCGGTAGCTCCGAGATCACTTCTGCAGAGAACTAAAACTAAGTTTTTGGCTCAATTTGTTTTGCAAAAATCTCTGTACTTTGTGATGATCATCTACTCTACCTCATCTACAACCTATTCACAGGGTCAGCTAACAGTTGCCTGCAAGATGTCTGATCAGAGTGACAGCCAGAACAAGTCTGAACAACTAGGACAATTGAGTGACGACACTAGTCCCTCCAGCAGCTATGATGAGGGCAGCAGGAGTACACCTAGTAACTTGCCCAAGGCAGCTACTAGAACAAGGAAGAAGAGAACATCTGATTTAGAGGATGAAGACTACATTGCAGCTGAGGATGATGCCACTTCCAAGAAGAAGGTGGTGAAGAAAGAGTTTGGCACTGCTGCATCAACAAATCCAGGCATGAACAGAAAAGCTCCAGCCAAAAGAGTTCCTATGTTAAAGGTCAGAGCATCCACTCAAGAAAATTTGGGATATGAACCCAAAGAGGCTGTTGCAGAAGGGAAGAAGAGGAAAGAAAGGGTCAAGAAGACCACTGCCAGGATCATTGGCAGGCCCTCTATGATGAGATCGGAAGATGAAGAGGAAGAGAATGCTGCTCCAGCTCCTAAGTCTCAGAAGCTTATGGGAGATGCTATGAAGTCAGGGGTTGCTCCTAAGCCCAAATCTGCTCCCAAAGCTACTGCTCCAGTTCCAAAGACTGCACCCAAGAGGAGTACAAGGAATATACCTGCTGAGGAAAAGAACAAGGGCCCAGTGCCTGGAGTGGAAGAGGAAGAAGCTAAAGCTCAAGTGCTAAGGAAGCTCAAGCCAAAGATTCCAGATCATAATGATGCACATCCTATTGCACAGGACATGAAACTCAGAAAGGATGCATGTCTAAGGGTGGTCTTGCTTCTATGCCATCTCAGGCAGTTCAGTTTGCTGCTATCAAGGCTCTTGTAGACTTGCGCTACAATGAGGTTCGCATGCACACCCACCCTGGACTTTTCTTCTACCCATCTATGCACGAGAATGGGTGTATCCGCTTTCCTCCGATTAATACGGCGTGCGATCGTCCCACTAGCCACCTTGCATGCTACATCACTGCTAGTTATCTCCTTAACTACGAGTTAGCTCGGGAACTCTCACACGCTCGATCCTCTCTCGCTGCTACTCGTATGAGGAACCCTCGTCCCGCTATCATCTACACTTCTGCTCCTCCCACCCCTATTCCTACGACGACCTCGCAGGGTACCGTTAACCCTTTGACGGTGAACCCTCGCAGCGCTCCTAGTGCATGGTCTTCTCTTGTCGCTACTCCTGCCACTCCTATGCTTAGATCCCATCCCCCGCCTGTCCCTGAGGGAGAGCCCTCGAGGAAGCACCAGCGCACCTCTCTTCCCCCGAAGGTCTCTACTGTCAGTTCAGGATCTGGGTCCAGCTCAGCAGACGAGCCTGCAGCAGCACCATCCGAGTAGTAGATCGTTAGAGTATCATGGTAGTCATGAGCATGATGTATGGCTGTGATCGCATTTGTCATGATGCATAGTTTCATGTACGAGGGTAGTAGACCCATTGCAATGTTTATTTTCATGTTGGGACTATGTATAATTATGTTGGATTTTTATTCGACTTGGTTTTATTTGCTGCTTTCTTCTGGGATTTGTCATTGGGTTTTCCCCCATTTTGGAATTTTCTCATCATGGTTGCTATGTATTGGGAAAACAAAAAAATAGGATGCCGCGTGGAGGCAGCAGCAGTCAAGCTGGTGAGGATGTCCCTATCCGTCGTTCCGCAAGACAGGCAGGGCATTCCCCTGAACCCTACCAGCCACCTCCGCCTCCACCGCCACAACCGCCTTCCACCGAGAAAATATTGCGAATGTTTGAAGAAAGAAGGAGCAACGATCTGCTGGAAATACTAAAAAGTGTACAGGTTATGGTTGGGCAGAACGGAAACCAGAATCGCCATCATTCCAAGCTATCAGATTTTCAGCGGACCAAGCCTCCCAGTTTCAGCCATACTACTGATCCTTTGGACACCGACGACTGGCTAAGGACTATTGAAAGAAAACTGGAAATTGCCCGCGCAGACGACAGAGACAACGTTCCCTTCGCAACACATTATCTCGAAGGAGCTGCCGCTATATGGTGGGATAATGCCAAAGCAATATGGCATGCCGATGAGGAAATTACTTGGATAAAATTCAAGGATCACTTCCGCAAATATCATTTTCCCACCGGAGTCATGAAGATCAAGCAACACAAATTTCTCGGCCTTACTCAAGGCAACATGACCGTCACCGAGTATCTGAATAAATTTAACCATATGGCCCGCTACTCCCTCCAGGATGTGGCCACCGAAGAGCGGAAGATCGACCGATTTCTTGGAGGCCTACATCAACATCTCCGGTGCCCTCTCAGTATGTTTGATTTCCCGGACTTTCTGACTCTAGTGAACAAGGACTTAATCGCCAAGAGGGAGCACAAGCTCCTGCACGACAACAAGCCAGCTGCTAATGACAACAAGCGCAAATTCGAGCCCAAGTAGGATATGCAACCTGTGCAAAAGGCTCGTACATGGCTGCAGACTCAGGTGGAGTAGAAACCCAATTGACAGCAGAACGTCAACAAGACTACTATGGTGGTCAAGAATGTCGTGACCAGCCGGTGCACGACGATTGCCAGCGCAACAATTCATGCTTCAGCTGTGGTCTAACCGGACACTACGGCCGACAGTGTCCCAAGAACACCAAGCCCGTCGCTCCATTTCAGCCGCAAGTTAACTACGTGGAGCAGTATTCCGCGCCCGATATAATCCAAGGGCAAGTTCATCACATTTCCGCAGACGAAGCCCAAGAGGACCCGGAAGTCGCCATTGGTATGTTTCTTGTAAACGACATACCCACCGTAATTTTATTTGACTCTGGGGCTTCCCACTCTTTTATTTCACAGAATTTTGCTTCCCAAAACAATTGTTCTTGCTCGATTATGGGAAAGCACATGCTGGTACAATCCCCGGGATCCCTGCTCAGAAGCAATCTCGTCTACCGAAATTTGGAGATTGACATCAAGGGCGTCAAGTTTCCAACATCATTGATAATCATCGATTCCAACAAATTGGATGTCATTCTGGTCATGAATTGGTTAACCCAATACAAGTCTGCATTAGTTGTGCGACCAGAGAAGTTATCATGAAAAATATGGAAGGTCGCACCACAAGTTTTTATGCCTGCAAGCGCATCCCCACGAAGGATATGGTTTTCGCAGCCATAGCAAAAGAGGTGGAATTAATCCCAGTGGTCAGCGAGTATCCAGATGTATTTCCTGAGGAATTACCTGGCATGCCACCAGACCGCGAATTGGAGTTCACTATTGACCTAGTGCCTGGAACCACCCCGATACATAAGAAATATTATCGGATGCCCTCCTCGGAATTGGTGGAATTGAAGAAGCAACTGGATGAGATGCTGCAAAAAGGATACATTTGTCCCAGCTCTTCACGATCGGGATCACCAGCAATCTTCGTGGACAAAAAGGATGGCAGTCTACGAATGTGTGTAGACTACCGACAGTTGAATGATGTCACCATTAAAAACAAGTATCCGCTCCTGAGGATTGATGATCTGTTTGATCAACTCAGTGGGGCCAAAGTATTCTCAAAGATTGATTAGAGGACGGGATATCATCAACTCAAGATTAAGAAGGAAGATATTCCTAAGACCGCATTCACCACATGGTACGGTCTTTACGAATACACTGTTATGTCCTTCGGCCTCACCAACGCTCCTGCATTCTTTATGCATATGATGAACAAGGTGTTTATGGACTTCTCGGACAAGTTTGTGGTGGTGTTCATTGATGACATCCTCATTTATTCCAAAAGCAAGGACGAACATAAGGAGCATCTTCTTGCAGTTTTGCAACGGCTTCGCGATCATCAATTGTATGCCAAATTCAGCAAATGTGACTTTTGGCTCTAGCAAGTGGGATTCCTCGGACATATCCTCTCGGCAGAAGGAATCTCGGTGGACCCAAGCAAGGTAAAAGATGTACTTGATTGGTCCGCACCCACCACCGTCTCAGAAATCTGGAGTTTCCTTGGACTGGCCGGATACTATCACCGCTTTATCGAAGGATTTTCCAAGATCGCCAAGCCAATGACTAAGCTCCTCAAGAAGGACAAGAAGTTTGTATGGACTGAAGACTGCGAACAGAGCTTCAATGATTTAAAAACCAGACTGACATCGGCACCCGTATTAACTCTTCCAAATATCTACCGCAGTTTTGATGTTTACTACGACGCCTCCAGAAAAGGACTGGGGTGTGTACTCATGCAAGATGGAAAAGTGGTGGCCAATGCATCTCGCCAACTGCGACAGCATGAAGGAAATTATCCTACTCATGATTTGGAATTGGCCGCGGTGGTGCACACTTTAAAAATCTGGAGACATTATCTGATTGGAAAGAAGTGCCAGATATTCACCGACCATAAAAGTCTCAAGTATATATTCACTCAGCCCGACTTGAACCTTCGACAGCGAAGATGGCTCGAGTTAGTTAAGGACTATGACCTCAGAATAAATTATCACCCGGGCAAAGCAAATGTGGTGGCTGACGCTCTCAGCCGCAAACCCGCCAAGCTCAATGCCCTAATGGATTCCTTGCCTCCAGAGCCCTATGAGGAAATCCTGCAGCTAAATCTGGTAATCACCGACGCCCATCTTACCAATGTATTGGAAGTTGCTCCTACTCTCAAAGAATAAATCCGCAGAGCTCAAGCGGATGATAAGGTGTTACAGATACATGTTCAGAAGCTGCACCAAGGGCAAGCACCTGATTTCTCTATGGGTCAGCAAGGTTCGCTAATGTTCTGAGGAAGACTTTGCGTACCCAACCAAGACAGTCTGACGAACAAAATATTGGCGGAAGCACATGAAGCACCATACTCAATTCATCCCGGTGGTACCAAGATGTATGAGGATCTTCGTCAGATATTTTGGTGGGATGGAATGAAGAAAGACATCGCGTATTTTGTGGCCTGCTGCGATATCTGCAATAAGGTAAAGGCGGAACACCAAAAACCCACCGGACTCCTCCAGCTTCTGTCAGTATTCCAATGGAAATGGGACAATATTTGCACGGATTTCATCACCGGATTACCAAGGTCTCATCGAGGAAACGATGCGATATGGGTCATAGTGGACACTCTAACCAAGGTGGCACACTTCCTACCTATCCGGACCACATATCATGCAAATCAACTTGCACAGCTATATGTATCAAGAATTGTCAGTCTGCATGGAGTACCCAAGACTATCACCTCCGACAGGGGATCTCTATTCACATCCTCATTTTGGTCCCGACTTCATCAAGCCTTGGGAACCGCTCTGAAGTACAACACGGCTTACCATCCTTAGACAGATGGGAAGAATGAGCGAGTAAATCAAATACTCGAGGATATGCTCCAGGCATGTGCATTGGCCCAAGGAACCAAGAGGGAAGACTGTCTGCCCTACGCCGAGTTTTCCTACAACAACAGTTTCCAAGCCAGCTTAAAGATGTCACCTTATGAAGCCCTGTATGGCCGGAAATGCCGCACCCCATTAAATTGGTCCCAAACTGAAGATAGCCATATTTTCGGGAATGATTTAATGCTCGAAGCCGAGAAGCAAGTCAAGGAAATCCGAGACAGACTGCAGCTGGCCAAATCGCGATAGAAGAGCTACTATGATGCCAAACATTGTCAGATCAACTTCGAACCCGGAGAACATGTATATCTCTGAGTCACCCCTATGAAGGGAGTCAAGAGGTTTCAGACCCGATGAAAATTGGCACCCAGATATATCGGTCCATTCCCCATCATGGCCAGAGTCGGAACAGTTGCCTACCAGTTGGTATTTCCACCAGAATTTTCTGAAGTACACAACGTGTTTCACATCTCGCAGCTAAGAAGATGCATCTCACCACCGGAGAAAAGGACTGCTATATCAGATATAGAATTGGCTAAGGATTTGACTTATGAGGAAAAGCCAATCAGAATACTGGATCAGACAGAAAGGGTCACTCACAACAAAGATATAAGATTTTACAAGGTTCAGTGGGAGCATCACACCGAAGAAGAAGCAACCTGGGAAAGAGAGGAATTTTTAAGGATTGCATACCCAGAATGGTTTTCCCAAGCAACCAAATCTCGAGGACGAGATTCATCCTAAGTGGGGGAGGTTTGTGACAGCCTGGATTTTTGCCTTCTCTCTTTTTACCGGACTTGCCTTATCTCTCTTTCCGGACTTGGTTTTCATCGTGGTTTTTGTCCTGATTGGATTTGGATTTCTGGATCAATTCAAATGGACTTGTCACATGGGCATATCCTTGTCTTTCACCCAATTAACCTATCCACCTTATCCCTCCCACAAATTTCCCAAAATAATAAAATGAATATTTTTCCTTTAAGGAAAATATTCATTTTTCTCTCTTAAGTTCATTTCAGAACTTTGTGCTCCAAAGCAACCTCAATTTTTCTTGCTCAGAAAAATCTGAGATAATTCCTAAATATTCTTAGAAACATGGCACATCTTCCCATGCAAAAATATTGCATCACTTTTTGTAATATTTTTACTATAGAAAATCTTTTCACTTCTGGACCAGAAATGCAGTTTGAACAACAAGTGCATTTTCCCCTGAGATTTTAGCCTTGATCTTTCTTGAGCTTAAACACCCTCCTAAGAAACCCTAAACCCCAGGAGATCAGCCCTAATTGCCTTCTAGAAGGTGGCCAAACTTGGCGGCCAAGTTTCTGTACAGAAACTTGGCAGCTAAGTGGCGTCACTTCTGGTCGACCTGAGCATGAGCCATCAACTCCCCTAGACTAAACACTGCACAGCCGAGAGCGTAGACAAGGTTTGGCCGCTCCTGGGCGTTGTTTTGACCATGCCAGCTTGGTGACCACGCGTGGACACGGTGCCTGGCATGCGTCTCGACGCACTCTGGCTGGCGCGTTGCGCTCTGTTTTGCGCGTGTGCATGCTAGCGCTCGCCTCCGACTGCCGTATCGTGCCAGAGCCTTCGACCCATCACCCATGACCCCTCCCTGGCGCTCGCCGATGCCGGAGCCGCCGCAGCAAGACCATTCGGGTCGCAGCCAAAATGGCACAGTGTGCGCGTGTGCTTGTCCCCATCTCAAACCGCCTCATGTGCTCGTCCACGAGCGTGGGCAAGCGCCGGCGTTGACGCTGCACCCTGTCCCCTCGCGTTGGAGCCTCTCGTCGATGTTCGCCACGTGTCCAGAACGCTCCGGCGGTGACACATTCCCCCCCCCTCTTGCTCCGGCTATATAAAGCCACCCCGACTCGAATCCTCGCCACACACCACTCCACACAATCACCATGAACACATAGAATGACCGCAGTTTGGTCGGGCAGGCCTCTGGCCGTCGCCCCGACCCAAGGACTCCGGCGATCCCCGCAGGCCAGCTGCCGCTCCCCAGGGCCTCTTGAGCTCAAGCAGCTGCTTGGGCAGGGCCTTGGTGGTCTGCTGGAGCTGCCTGGATCCCGCCAAGCCCTCGGAGCTGCCTCTTGCCGCCATCTTCCACCTCTCCGGCGAACCCCGTCCACCATCGAAGCTTGCGAGATCGACTACGACCAGCTCCGTCCACCTCTCGCCAAGCCACGGGTACAGGCAGGTCTGCCGCGAGCCCCGCTTACAATCTATTCCTCTAGCCTTGCCCCAAACCCCCTCGTCATCGGCGTAAGCTCCGGCGAAGCGCCTCCCCTCCTCTGATCTTGATCCCCCTCTCCCTCTCCTGATTGGTGGGGCCCAGTGTCAGCCTCACGACTCGCGCCCAAAGCAGTACGAGTGGAGGCGCACTCCCACTTTACGCCTTCAACGTCACCCCCCTGGAATTTCTGTTTAATTCAAATTTATTCAAAAATTTGACCAAACTTTGACCAGCCATAATTTCTAAACCACATGTCCAAATGAATTGATTCTTTTTGCATTGTCTTTGTTACAGAAAGCCCTAGCAACACACCAAAGGGTGGATTTTTCCTTGCTGTCTAGAATTTCTGGTGATTTTGAGAATGAGTTTTGACATTTATTTGTCTGGTTTTAAAATATTTTCAGAAGGAGGATCTTGCCTTGAAGCTAACCAGGAGGAGTGTGACCCTCCTCTGCACAAAGGCAAGCCACAACATCATTTGGATGGTGTTATTTCAATATCTATGATTTTCTACTTGAATATGAGTCTTTAATTGCATTTAAAATTTGATAAATTAATATGCTTAATTGCTAGATGTTTTATGATGCTTGACATGCTTGTTGTAGCCTCTGGTTGTGTCCATAGAATTGTTTGGCCAAGTAGTGTAAGATTTTGCACTAGATATTTTGTTATGGAAAGTTGTGGTAGTTATTTTGCTAGTAATAATTCTCAACTAAATAATGCACTAATAAAAATGTTGTCTGTAGAAAAAGAAAAAAATGACTTATAACCAAAGAAGTTTCTGATCTTAGAAGTGTAACTTAGTTATATTGCTTGTTTTGATCCATGCTTAAGAGTTGCTTGCTCTGTGTGATGAGTAGTTGCATGATTTTCGGTATGATGCCATGATAGTGATAATTTTTTTTCTGAAAGTTAATATTTGATTAATTTCAACTTAAATATGATGTTGATCACATCATGGTGCCATTGAATCGGGTTCTAATTCAGTGCGACCACATTTACCTAATGGGAAGGTCTTGATTCGGTCCTTTGTTGTGGCTCTCACCAGTGCCTCCCGCGAGGGAAGGTTATGGGCGTGCTTATCCTGGCCCGGTAGGCAGACATAACCTTGTGTGCTTGTTTGTTTTTATGGTACCTTGTCCCCATTTGGGACCGTTTTGCCACGACGGTGGCCGTTGGTGTCTTTGGTAGACACGGGGCCACCCAAGACCTAGCCCTGAGGGAGACGGTCGGAGTGGCCAGGGAGAGTGCATGGCAAAGGGAGGTGTCGGTGTCAAAACCGGCAGATCTCGGGTAGGGGGTCCCGAACTGTGCGTCTAGGCGGATGGTAATAGGAGACGAGGGACACGATGTTTTTACCCAGGTTTGGGCCCTCTCGATGGAGGTAAAACCCTACTCCTGCTTGATTAATATTGATGGTATGGGTAGTACAAGAGTAGATCTACCACGAGATCAGAGAGGCTAAACCCTAGAAGCTAGCCTATGGTATGATTGTTGTTCGTCCTACGGACTAAAACCCTCCGGTTTATATAGACACCGGAGAGGGCTAGGGTTACACAGAGTCGGTTACAATGGGAGGAGACCTACATATCCGTATCGCCAAGCTTGCCTTCCACGCCAAGGAAAGTCCTAACCGGACACGGGACGAAGTCTTCAATCTTGTATCTTCATAGTCCAGGAGTCCGGCCAAAGGTTATAGTCTGGTCATCCGGACACCCCCTAATCCGGGACTCCCTCAGTAGCCCCTGAACCAGGCTTCAATGACGACGAGTCCGGCGTGCTGTTTGTCTTCGGCATGACAAGGCGGGTTCCTCCTCCGAATACTTCATAGAAGATTTTAAACACAAGGATAGTGTCCGTCTCTGCAAAACAAGTTCCACATACCACCGTAGAGAGAATAATATTTGCACAAATCTAATCTGCTGACGTATTCTGCAGCATGACATCACGCCACGGCCAAGCCTTTATTCGAATTGTTTTACTGTCCCACCTCAGCGCGTTTAGCGAGGCAGTTTCCTTGGCACGTCTTGTCGAAGCAGAGATCGTGTCCCCTTATTCCGGGATTCTCATCAATACGGGCGTGGGTAACCCAACTGTGCCATTAATCACGGCGCTTGGGAGATAAGCGAGTTTTACCAGGCTGGTAGGGGCACATAGTTTCGTCCGCCCATATAATGGGATAAGAATCCACCTCTTTCATCTATGCTTTCTTCCTCCTTCGCTTATCCATTTCCGCGCACATGAGCTCCAGTGCCCAAGTCTGCACTTCCCACCTCAACCTTCTCCAGCCATGTCCGGAGCAGGAGGCAGGTGGATGGCCTCCTCCATCACGGAGGGGCACATCAAAAAGTTGAGGAAAGCCAGATACTTGTCCAATGACATTGCGCACCGGCTCCCAGACGAGGGGCAGCTCATCCCCATCCCTAGGCCCCATGAGTGGGTGGTGTTCCTCCCCCATTTCCTCCGCGGACTGGGCTTCCCACTCCACCCATTTGTCCGAGGGATCATGTTCTACTACGGCCTGGATTTCCACGATCTGACCCCGAACTTCATCCTCAACATCTTGATGTTTATCGTCGTGTGTGAGGCCTTCCTCCGCATCAAGCCCCACTTTGCCTTATGGCTGAAGATCTTCAATGTCAAGCTGAAGGTAGTGGGCGGCCAGCAAGCGGAGTGCGGAGGCGCCATGGTAGGCAAGATGCCCAACGTCACATGGCTCGAGGGCTCCTTTGTGGAAACCATCAAAGGGTGGCAATCGGGGTGGTTCTACATCACCGAGCCGCGTGACCCTGAATGGGCAGCGGCCCCCAAATTCCGATCTGGCATCCCCACATGGCTCACCTCCTGGAAAGAGACGGGCCTGTCGTAGGGTAATTCGGGAGAGCTGAACATACTCCAAACCTGCGTCCAAAACTTGATGGACAAGAAGGTTAAACTTGTCAACATAGTCGAAGTCATGCTCTTCCGCCGGATCCTCCCGTGTCAACGACGTGCTTTTAACTTGTGGGAGTTCGACCCGACCCAGCACCAAACTTTGTCCAGGCTCTTTGACACAACACACGAGGATGCCTGGATGGTGCTATTCAAGGGCGCCGAGGTTCCTCCTCCCATTACCGAGGATCACGGATTCTGCACGAAGCGCCAAGCCAGCGTAGTAAGCTTGTTTTACCCTTTACGGGATACTTGTTTTTCATAGTTTGACTCTATGCGGGATCTAAGCTCTCGTTCCTTTGACAGGACTGGCAGAAGAAGTCCGGACAGATTGACTGTCCGGCTCCATTGCCCGAAGGCCCAGCAGATGCCCGCTTGGCGAAGCTGCTGGTCCCGGCACCTCACGTGGTGCCGGAGAAGAAGGCCAAGAAGAAGACCATGGGAACTTGAAAGAGTTCCCGACGCCTGGTGGTGTTAGATTCATCGTCCGATGAATCCAAAGCGCACTCCTCCCACGGAGACGAGGAGGAGGAAGAAGAGGCCTCTCCCTTCCAACGGGGGGTGGAAAGAAAAGGAAGGCCGCCCAAACTAGGGGGGCTGGAGGGTTCAAGAAGGGAAAGACCCTTCCTCCGGACTACTCCACCAACGCCAATGACGACGAAGAGGAGTGGCCATCCAGGGCCAAGCCCCTGGCAAAATCGTAAGTATCCGGATACCAGAACAACTCATGATGTTCCTTTATTACACAATATCTTCTGACGCCGAATATAATCATGCAGTCCGCCGAAGGCCCGGCTCGATGCTTCGTCGAGCGGTTCTCTGGATTTGTCGGATGTGAATAGTCTTTCACCCCCGACTTCCACCTCCCCTCGCCCTACGGAAGGTGCCGAGGTGGAGTCTCCAAAGGGGCCAAGCCAGGAGGAGGTGGTCCTGGAGGAGCCGCAAGGCGACCTCCCGGACTCCAGGCGCAAAGGGGATGAAAACCCAAAGGGCTGTAGGTCCGGCCCTGGGCCAGACACCGCACCGGAACCTTCAGTCGTTTCGGAGTCCGGCAGGCGCCCCCCTAGTAAGAAGGGCAAGCCGACAACACCGGTGACCTCTGTCCAACCGGAGGCACCGGATAATTTACTGGAGGTGCTTAACAGCGCCTCCATCGACGAGGAGCACCGCACTATTATGAGTGCGGTGATCTAGAAGGTTCAGTCCGCCAAGAGCGGGCTGACGGAAGCCTGTGCCAGCCTTCTAATAGGCTTTGAGGTATGTATTTAAGATATGTAAAAATATTACCTCATAGAGAGTAGCCCCTGATGCTCAGTTTGGTGTTCGGAAAGAAAAGTCGGACTGAGTATCTAAAAAGATATACACACGAGTCTAACATAAGTATGTCAATATGGGAATGCAGGCTACGGTGCTGACCTCTGCCGCCCTGACTGCGGAGGTCGATGCATTGAAGCAGAGCCTCGAGCGGTCCGAGAACGAGCTCGGCCTTGCCAAAAATAGCTCGAGGACAAGGAAGGTAAGTAGTACCTTATGTAAATATATAAAATAATCTAGTTGCAAATAATGACAGGACCAACGTGAGTATTATAGGGGCCACAACCAAGGTGGCGACCCTGAAGGAAGCACTGTCCAAGGCCAAAGATAATGTGGCCGTGGAGCGCACCGAGCGAGAAAAGTAGGAGGCGCGGGTGGCGGAGGTGCGGCAAGAGCTCCATGCTCTTGTGAAAAAACACGAGAGTTTGGAGCTTGACTCAAAGACTCGAGAGTCCGAGCTTGCCTCGGCCCTTGAGAGCGCCAAATCTGCCAAGGCCGAAGCCCAAAAAGCCCTCCAGGAAATTGAGGCGATGAAGAAGATAGCGGCGGGTAAGGCATTCTTTATGCAAAGCAAGCATGTGAAAGTAAATTACTTGTTACTTACCCGAGTCCGGAGCTCTCCAGGAGCATTCGCAGATCTGCCCCGCAGTGTGTCCGACGCTGCCGCATTCTACCGTGCCGAGGAAGGGAGCTCGACGGAGAAGGTGTCCTGGTCCCAGTATATTGAGGCCGGACACCCGGTGCCCTTGAGCGACCAGCTGAAGCAGCTGGTCGAGCTCCATAAGGAAGCCGAACAGGCCATGAAGGGCTTGATCGGACGGCTATGGCCTGGGGAGGTCATGCCTGGGAGCTACTTTGGGCTGGTGAGGCGGCTGGTGGATGCCTATCCATGGCTTGAAATCATCAAGCGCTCCTTATGCATCGAAGGCGCCCGTAGGGCCCTTGCCCGTGTTAAAGTACACTGGGGAAAGATGGATGCTGAGAAGCTGCTGACAGATGGGCCTCCTGAGGGGAAGGAGCATCGCAAGCCTGAGTTGTATTATGAGGGCGTCCTGAAGGGTGCCTGCCTTGTGGCGAATGAGTGTTCCAAGGATGTAATTTTTGAGTAAACTCGCTCGTGTTATCCTGTGCGCTGAAAACTTGTTCATATGCGCTAAGCAACGCTTTTTGAATTTAAAATATTACCTTCTGTGCGGCCGTTTATTAAATCTGAGAGATGGCGAGTCGTTGGCTTTTACCCCCATGCCATGAGTGCTGGGGTGTTCGGGATAAACTTGAGCGCTCTTGTTCCCATTCTTGGGTCCTTCGAGGGAGGCGCTCAGCACAACGAACAAGGCGATCGGACTATAATGCTTTATCACTCTCACTTAGCCATAGAATTCTATAATTTTAAATTTTGGCGAAGCCCCTAGTATTCGGAAGACCGAGTTCGGGCGCTATCCATGGCTAGGCCGGACAAAGACAGCTCCTCGCTCTAAGCGGCATAAGTCTTTAGGGACTCGAAACCTCTCGAACAACGATCGGCTCTCGCCCTGTCATGACGGTCAGTTTTAGCTTTCTCTACTGAGGTGCTTAACCCAACTCAACTGGGGCACAATCGCAGTAGTTCTCCCAGCGCTACCTTAGCCGATAGTACGGAACGTAAGGTACCAAAACATGGGAGCCGGGCAAACCCAACTATTGACCCAGGACATGATTCGGAGCCGATGCATATAATGCTATAAGTTCGGGGTGCCGCATTCGTGAGAGTGTTCGGAATTCTCGCACCATATTCTGGGGTACCTGAGCCCCTGGTGTATTGGCCGTACCAGAGTGTACAATTGCATAATGTCATAACTGAACATATTTACATAAAAAATGAATGCAATGATAGACAAGAGCTATGTATTGTTTATTAAAAGGCTGCTGTGAAAGCAGAACGATACAAATAGTGCGATAAGCAAGAGATGGGATTATTTGACATGTCCCCCTCTAGGGGCAAGCTGCGAGACTTTATTTAAGACAGTTATTTAGCTCGTTATAGAGACCACCTGGACATTCGACGTAGCTTGCTGCCTCCCTGGCTGTTGCATCGTGTGTTCGGTGATTGTACTACTGGACAGGCCTTCCGAAGAGTGGAGTCCTGAAAGTAAGAAAAAGGAAATTACAAAATTGGGAGCCCCTAGTGCGGTTGAGCCGCATTTTGGGGCGTGTCGTGGTTGTGCCCCGCCCCTTATGCCCATGGTATTTCTAGAGCGTAATTATGTACGCGTGGTACTAGTTTTGCAATTTCACGAGGGCTGGGGTTGGGGCCGCACTGCTACGCTTGCTCGGAACGTGCCAGGCGGTCTTGTTGTAGGTTACTCCGGGTGCGCTTGACGGTGTCCAGATGTTTAATAGCCGGACTGGAGAATTGCCTTGAAAGGCTACTTTGTACTTCCGCCGTGAGGGTCGTCGTATGCTCCTCCATTCGGAGAGAGCGTTCGGTGTTTCCATTGACCGTAATGACTCCTCGAGGGCCTGGCATCTTGAGCTTGAGGTATGTGTAGTGCGGCACCGCATTGAACTTTGTAAATGTGGTTCGTCCGAGCAGGGCGTGATAGCCACTGCGGAATGGGACTATGTCAAAGATTAACTCCTCGCTTCGCAAATTATCCGGGGATCCGAAGACCACTTCGAGTGTAACTAAGCCTGTACAGTTGGCCTCTACACCTGGTATGACGCCTTTAAAGGTCGTCCTTGTGGGTTTAATCCTTGAGGAATCTATGCCCATTTTTCGCACTTTATCCTGATAAAGCAGGTTCAGGCTACTGCCGCCGTCTATAAGGACTCTAGTGAGGTGAAATCTGTCAATGATTGGGTCTAGAACCAATGCGGCGAATCCGCCATGGTGGATGCTAGTTGGGTGGTCCCTTCGATCAAAAGTGATCGGGCAGGAGGACCACGGGTTGAACTTTGGGGTGACTGGCTCCAACGCATATACGTCCCTGAGTGCACGCTTCCGCTCTCTTTTGGGGATGTGGGTTGCGTATATCATGTTCACTGTCCGCACTTGTGGAGGAAAGCCCTTCTGTCCCCTATTGTTCGGTGGCCGGGGCTCCTCCTCATCATCAGTGTGCAGCCCCTTGTCTCTGTTCTCGGCACTTAACTTGCCTGTGTGCTTGAACACCCAACAATCCCTGTTGGTGTGATTGGTTGGCTGTTCGGGGGTGTCGTGTATCTGGCACAAGCGATCGAGTATTAGATCCAAACTGGACGGGCCCGGAGTATTTCTTTTGAATGGCTTTTTCCACTGACTGGGTTTAGAGCCTCTGAATCTGGCATTAACTGCCGTATCCTCAGCATTGTTGCCATTAATGTGGCGCTTGTGCTTGTTGCAACGCGGCCTGCCATTGTTGTCCTTGGTATCCAAATTACCAGGGCTTTTGGTTATGTTATTGCTACGAGCTAGCCAGCTGTCTTCTCCCGCGCAAAAGCGGGTCATGAGTGTTGTGAGGGCTGCCATGGATTTCGGCTTTTCCTGTCCTAGGTGCCGAGCAAGCCATTCATCATAGATGTTATGTTTGAAGGCTGCGACGGCCTCTGCGTCTCGACATTCGACTATTTGGTTTTTCTTGGTTAGGAACCGTGTCCAGAATTGTCTGGCCGATTCCTCTGGGTGCTGAATTATGTGGCTTAGGTCATCGGCGTCTGGTGGTCGCACATAGGTGCCCTGGAAATTGTCGAGGAATGTGGCTTCCAGGTCCTCCCAGCAACCAATTGACTCTGCTGGCAAGCTGTTAAGCCAATGCCGAGCTGGTCCTTTAAGCTTGAGTGGGAGGTATTTGATAGCGTGTAGATCATCACCACGGGCCATGTGGATATGAAGGAGATAATCCTCGATCCATACCGCAGGATCTATTGTGCCATCATATGATTCGATGTTTACGGGTTTAAAACCCTCGGGGATTTTATGATCCATTACTTCATCTGTGAAGCATAGTGGGTGTGCGGCGCCTCTGTACTGGGCTATATCACGACTTAGCCCAAATGACCTTTGTCCGCTGTGTTTGGCCTGGCTGTATTTGCCATATCCGGCGTGACGGTTATCGTCACGTGTCGTCGGGCGCCCACGCAATACGTAGATCGATCTTGTTTGCCTTGCCTTGTCCTCCAATATGTCTCGCAGGTCTGGCGCATTTCCCCGTGCCTTGCTATTTTTTGAGCGACGCCGGGGTGCGGCTTGAGTGGATGGCCGAGAGGCCTCTCTGTCGCAGCCATGAGGTGGCCAGTCGGCCGCGTCGTGCACTGGTGATGTGGGTTCAGGTGCTTCCTCCTCTAATCGGGGTAGCAGCTTGCGCTTTGGGTAGCTCTTGGAGGGGCGTTCGAGTTCGTACTCTTCGGCCGCAAGGACTTCAGTCCATCTGTCGGCTAGCAAGTCTTCGTCAGCTCTAAGTTGCTGCTGTTTTTTCTTGAGGCTGCTCGCCGTGGCCATAAGCCTGCATTTTAAATGCTCTTGTTCGACGGGGTCCTCAGGCACGACAAATTCGTCGTCGTCGAGGCTTGCTTCGTCTTTGGAGGGAGGCATGTAGTTATCATCCTCTACCTCTCTGTCTGCCGCTCTCTCATGAGGGCTGGCTTCTCCATCCTCCTGTGCTGAATCCTGCTGGAGGAGGTTGTCTTCGGCACTATCCGGGGTGTTATTATCTCCCTTGCCGGAATCGCCGTTTTTGCTTTGGCGGGATTTAGAGCGGCGCCGCTGACGCCGGTGCTTAAGCTGCTTCTTGGAGGGGTCATCCTCCGTTTTTCCATCGCCATTCCCTTCTTTTGGGGTGTCCACCATGTATATGTCATATGACGAGGTGGCCTTCCAGTGCCCTATAGGCGCTGGTTCTTGGTCGTCTCCTGCATCGGCATCCATAGCGTCGATGTCTTAGGAGTCGAAGTCGAGCATGTCGGTTAAATCATCGACAATGGCTACGAAGTGGGTGGTGGGTGGGTAAGGGAGTCCTGGATTAGGGGTGTCCGGATGGCCGGACTAAGACGTTTGGCCGGACTCCTGGACTATGAAGATACAAGATTGAAGACTCCGTCCCCTGTCCGGATGGGACTTTCCTTGGCGTGGAAGGAAAGCTTGGCGATACGATATGAAGATCTCCACCCATTGTAACCGACTCTGTGTAACCCTAGCTTTCTCCGGTGTCTATATAAACCGGAGAGTTTTAGTCCATAGGACGAACAACAATCATACCATAGGCTAGCTTCTAGGGTTTAGCCACTCCGATCTCATGGTAGATCTACTCTTGTACTACCCATATCATCAATATTAATCAAGCAGGAGTAGGGTTTTACCTCCATCGAGAGGGCCCGAACCTGGGTAAAAACATCGTGTCCCTTGTCTTCTGTTACCATCCGCCTAGACACACAGTTCTGGACCCCCTACCCGAGATCCGCCGGTTTTGACACTGACATTGGTGCTTTCATTGAGAGTTCTCTGTGTCGTCGCCTTTAGGCCCAATGGCTTCTTCGCTCGTCAATTGCGATGCGGTCCGGGATGAGACTTTTCTCCCCGGACAGATCTTCATATTCGGCGACTTCGCACTGTGGGCCGACTCGTTCGGCCATCTGGAGCAGATCGAAAGCTACGCCCCTGGCCATCAGGTCAGGTTTGGAAGCTTAAACTACACGGCCGACATCCGCGGGGACTTGATCTTCGACGGATTCGAGCCACGACCGGGCGCCCTGCACTATGACAATGGGCATGAATTAGCTCTGTCATCGGACAACACCCAGAGCGTCGCTCAGGTGTCCGCTCTGACCATTAGCTCGAAGCCCACTACGCCAGTCGGGGACGGACGGTTGGACGCCGCCCCGGAAACTGCAACCTCTACGGCGATAGAGCCGGATACCAGCCTAGTCCCTCGCAAGGCCCGTGACTCCAAGGTGCCGGACTCCGATCCGGACTCCGTAAATCCCGCACCTATTCCGATTAAGCCTGACTGGGCTCCGGTCATGGAGTTCACCGCCGCGGACGTCTTTCAGCACTCGCCTTTCGGCAATATCCTGAATTCATTAAAGTCTCTCTCTTTGTCAGGAGATCCCTGGCCGAACTACGGCCAACACTGTTGGGATGCGGACGACGAAGAAATTCGAAGCCCACCCACCACCCACTTCATAGCCACTGTCAACGATTTAACCGACATGCTCGAATTTGACTCCGAAGACATCGACGGCATGGACGCCGATGAAGGAGACGATCAAGAACCAGCACCTATAGGGAACTGGAAAGCCACCTTGTCATATGACATATACATGGTGGACACCCCTAAAGCGGGGGATGGCGAGGAGAAAATGGAGGATGACCCCTCCAAGAAGCAACCCAAGCGCCGACGTCAGCGGCGCCGCTCTAAGTTCCGCCAAAGCAAAAACGGCGACTCCGGCACCGGAGATAACAACACGCCGGACAGTGCCGAAGACAACCCCCTCCAGCATGATTCAGTGCAGGAGGACGAAGGAGCCAGCCCTCATGAGAGAGCGGCCGACAAAGAGGATGAGGACGACAATTACATGCCTCCCTCCGAAGACGAGGCAAGCCTCGACGACGACGAATTCGTCGTGCCAGAGGATCCCGTCGAACAAGAGCGTTTCAAACGCAGGCTCGTAGCCATGGCAAGCAGCCTCAAGAAGAAATAGCAGCAGCTTAGAGCTGACCAAGACTTGCTAGCCGACAGATGGACCGAAGTCCTGGCGGGCGAAGAGTATAAACTAGAACGCCCATCCAAGAGCTACCCAAAGCGCAGGCTGCTACCCCAACTTGAGGAGGAAGCAACTAAACCTACATCACCAGCATACGATGCGCCCCATCGGCCACCCCGTGGCCGCGATAGAGAGGCCTTCAGGCCCTCAACCCAAGCTGCACCCCGACACCACTCAAAACATACCAGAGTACGAGGAGACGCAACAGACCTGCGAGACATCTTGGAGAATAAGGCAAGGCATACAAGATCGATCTACGGATCGCATGGGCGCCCCGCTTCACGTGACGCTAGCCGTCACGCCGAACATAATAAGTATGGCCCAGCCGAATACAACAGACCAAGCTCGTCCGATCTGCGTCGTGATATAGCCCAGTATAGGGGCGCCGCACACCCACTATGCTTCACAGACGAAGTAATGGATCATAAAATCCCCGAGGGCTTCAAACCCATAAACATTGAATCATACGATGGCACAACAGATCCTGCGGTATGGATCGAGGATTATCTCCTTCATATCCACATGGCCCGTGGTGATGATCTACACGCCATCAAATACCTCCCGCTCAAGCTTAAAGGACCAGCTCGACATTGGCTTAAGACCCTGCCAGCAGAGTCAATTAGTTGTTGGGAGGACCTGGAATCCGCATTCCTTGACTACTTCCAGGGCACGTATGTGCGACCACCAGACGCCGATGACCTAAGCCACATAATCCAGCAGCCAGAGGAATCGTCCAGACAATTCTGGACACGGTTCCTAACCAAGACAAACTTCCTAACGATTGTCCGAATGCCGAGGCCCTTGCAACCTTCAGGCACAACATCCGAGATGAATGTCTTGCCCGGCACCTAGCACAGGAAAAGCCGAAATCTATGGCAGCCCTCACGACACTCATGACCCGCTTCTGTGTGGGAGAAGACAGCTGGCTAGCTCGTAGCAATAACATAACCAAGAGCCCCGGCAATTCGGATACCAAGGATAGCAATGGCAGGTCACGTCGCAACAAGCATAAGCGCTGCATTAATGGTGACAATACGGAAGATACGGCAGTCAATGCCGGATTCAGAGGCTCTAAACCGGGTCAGCAGAAGAAGCCATTCAAAAGAAACCCTTAGGGCCCATCCAGCTTAGACCGGATACTCGATCGCTCGTGCCAGATACATGGCATCCCCGAACAGCCAGCCAATCACACCAACAGGGATTGTTGGGTGTTCAAGCAGGCAGGCAAGTTAAGTGCCGAGATCAGAGACAAGGGGCTACATAGCGATGACGAGGAGGGGCCCCGGCCGCCAAACAACAAAGGACAGAAGGGATTCCCTCCGCAAGTTCAGACGGTGAACATGATATACGCAACCCACATCCCCAAAAGGGAGCGGAAGCGTGCTCTCAAGGACGTCTATGCGCTGGAGCCAGTCGCCCCAAAGTTCAACCCATGGTCCTCCTGCCCGATCACCTTCGACCGAAGGGACCATCCCACTAGCATCTGTCACGGCAGATTCGCCGCACTGGTCCTAGACCCAATTATCAACGGATTTCACCTTACCAGAGTCCTAATGGACGACGGCAGTAGCCTGAACCTGCTTTACCAGGACACAGTGCGAAAAATGGGCATTGATCCTTCAAGGATTAAACCCACAAAGACAACCTTCAAAGGTGTCATACCAGGGGTAGAGGCCAGCTGTACAGGCTCGGTTACACTCGAAGTGGTCTTCGGATCCCCGGATAACTTCCAGAGTGAGGAGTTAATCTTCGACATAGTCCCATTCCGCAGCGGCTATCACGCCCTGCTTGGACGAACCGCATTTGCAAAATTCAATGCGGTGCCGCACTACGCATATCTCAAGCTCAAGATGCCAGGACCTCGCGGAGTCATCACGGTAAACGGAAACACCGAACGCTCTCTCCGAGGAGCACACGGAGGCCCTGGTGGCGGAAGTACAGAGTAGCCTCTCAAGGAAGTTCTCCAATCCAGGCGTCAAACGTCAGGACAACGTCAAGCGAGCCTGAAGTAACCTACAACAAATCTGGCTGGCACGTTCCGAGCAAGCATACCAGTGCGGCCCCAACCCCAACCCCCGCCAAACGGTGATACTGGTACCACGCGTACATAATTACGACTTAGAGATACCATGGGCATAAGGAGAGGGGCACAACAACGGCACGCCCAGAATGCGGCTCAACCGCACTAAGGGGCTCCCTATTTCGCCGTTTTCCTTTTTACACACTTTCAGGACCCAACTATTCGGAAGGCCTGTCCGGCAATACACTCGCCGAACCCACGATGCAACAGCCAGGGAGGGAGCAAGCCACGTCAAAAGTCCAGGTGGTCTCTATAACGAGTTTAATACCTGTTTTACTTACAATACCGCAGCTTGCCCCTGGAGGGGAATATGTCAAATACTCCCATCTCTTGCTTACCGCACTTCTTGTATCATTCTGCTTTCGCATCAGCCCTTTTTTTAATAAACAATATATAGCTCTTACCTCTTATTGTACTTATCTATTTTTATATACAAATATGTTCAGTCATGACATTCTGCAACCGTACACTTTGGTCGGACAATACACCAGGGGCTTACAACACCCCATAACATGGTGTGAGAAGACTGAACACTCTCATGAGTGTGGCACCCCGAATTTATAGCACTATATGCATCGGCTCTGAATCATGTCTTTGGTCAATAGTTGGGTTTGCCCGGCTCCCATGTTTTGGTACCTTACGTTCCGCATTGTTGGCTAAGGTAGCGCTGGGAGAACTACTGCGATTGTGCCCCAGTTGAGCTGGGTTAACACCTCAGTAGAGAAAGCTAAAACTGACTGTCATGATAGTGCGAGAGACCGGTCGCTATTCGTGAGGTTTCTTCGAGTCCTTAAAGACTTATGCCGCTTCGAGCGAGGAACCGGACTTATCCGGCCTAGGCGTGGATAGTGCCCCGAACTCGGTCTTCCGAATACTAGGGGCTTCACTGAAATTTAAAATTATAGAATTCTATGGCTAAGTGAGAGTGATAAAGCATTATAAGTCCGTCGGCCTGGTTCGTTGTGCTGAACGCCTCCCTAGATGGACCCAAGAATGGGAACAAGAGCACTCAGGTTTATCCCGAACACCCCAGCACTCGTGGCATGGGGGTCGCAGCCGATGACTTGCATCTCTCAGATTTGATAAACGGCCGCACAAAAGGTAATATTTTAAATTAACAAGCGTTGCTTAACGCATATGAACAAAGCTTCAGCGTAGAGGATAACAAATGCGAGTCTACTAAAAAATTACATCTTTGGAGCACTCATCCGCTATACGGCGGGCACCCTTCAGAATGCCATTATAATACATCTCGGGCGTATGATACTCCTTGCCCGGCGGTGGCGCGTCCGTCAACAGCTTCTCTGCATCTAGCTTGCCCCAGTGCACCTTAGCACGGGCAAGGGCCCGACGGGCACCTTCAATACAAATGGAGCGCTTGACGACCTCAATCCACGGACACGCGTCCACCAGCCGCCGCACCAGACTGAAGTAGCTCCCAGGCATGACTTCTCCAGGCCATAGCCGAGCTATGAGGCCCTTCATGGCCTGTTCGGCCACCTTGTGGAGCTCGACCAGCTGCTTCAGCTGGTCGCTCAGGGGCACCGGATGTTCAGCCTCAGCATACTGAGACCAGAACACTTTTTCCGTCGAGCTCCCCTCTTCGGCTCGGTAGTATGCGGCGGCATCAGACACACTACGGGGCAGATCGGCGAACGCTCCTGGAGAGCTCCGGATTCGGGTAAGTAGCAGATAATTAACTTTTATATTTTTGCTTTGCATAAAGAATGCCTTACCCGCCGCTATCTTCTTCATCACCTCGATCTCCTGAAGGGCCTTCTGGGCTTCAGCCTTAGCGGTCTTGGCACTCTCAAGAGCCAAGGCAAGCTCGGACTCTCGAGTTTTTGAGTCACGCTCCAAACTCTCATTTTTTTCCACGAGAGCCTGGAGCTCTTGCCGCACCTCTGCCACCCGCGCCTCCTGCTTCTCTCGCTCGGTGCGCTCCAAGGCTGCACTCTTTTCGGCCTTGGAGACCGCCTCTTTCAGGGTCGCCACCTCGGTCGTGGCTCCGGCAACATTAACGTTGGTCCTGTTCTTATTTTGCAACCAAGTATTTCTATATACATTTACAGGGGGTACTATGTACCCTCTTTATCCTCGAGCTTCTTCTTGGCACGGCCGAGCTCGCTCTCGGACCGCTCGAGGCTTTCCTTCAATGCATTGACCTCCGCAGTCAGTGCGGCAGAGGTCAGCAGTGCAGCCTGCATTCCCATATTAACATATTTCTATTAGACTCCTGCGTATATCTTTTTAGATCCTCAGTTCTGCTTTTCTTTCCGAACACCGAACTGAGCATCAGGGGCTACTGTCTATGCGGTAATATTTTTCATATATGTTTTTGAACACATACCTCAAAGCCCGTTAACAGGCTTGTACAGGCTTCCGTCAGCCCGCTCTTGGCGGACTGAACCTTCTAAATCACCGCACTCATAACAGTGCGGTGTTCCTCGTCGATGGAGGCGCCGTTAAGCGCCTCCAGCAAATTGTCCGGTGCCTCCGGGTGGACGGAAGTCGCCGGCGTCGTAGGCTTGCCCTTCCTATGAAGGCGCCGCCTGTTGGACTCTGGAACCGCTGATGGTTCCGGAGCAGTGTCCGGCCCGGGGCCGGACTTAGATCCCTCTGGGGCTTTACCCCCTTCGGGCCCGGAGTCCGGAAGGTCGCCTTGTGGCGCCTCCAGGACCACCTCCTCCCGGTTTTGTCCCCTACGGGACTCCACCTCAGCGTCGTTTGTAGGGAGAGGGGAGGAGGCCGTCGGAAGTGAAGCGCTATTCACATCCGACGAATTCAGAGAGCCGCTCGACGAATCGCCAAGCTGAGCTCTGGGTGGACTGCATAATTAGATTCGGAATTAGAAGCTATCAACTAATAAAGGAGTGCAATAAGTCATTCGGGTAGCCGGACACTCACGATTTTGCCAGGGGCTTGATCCTGGATGGCCATTCCCCCCCGCCGTCTTCGGCGTCGGGGGCGTAGTCCGGCAGAAGGGTTTTCCCCTTCTTGGACCCTCCGGCTTCCCCAGTTGGGGCGGCCTTTCTTTTTTTTCCTCCCCCCGTTGGAGGGGGAGAGGCTTCTTCTTCTTCTTCTTCCACCCCCTCATCTTCGGAGGCGGAAGGTGCGTTGGGGTTGTCGGGTAAATCCGATGCCACCGGGCACCGGGAACTCTTTCGGGTCCCCGTGGACTTCTCCTTGGCCTTCTTCTCCGGCACCATGTGAGGTGCCGGAACTAGTAGCTTTGCTAATTGCGCGTCTGCTGGGCCTTCGGGCAAAGGAGCCGGACAGTCAAACTGTCCGGATGTCCTCTTCCAATCCTGTCAAAGGAACGGGAGTTTAGATCCCACATAAAGTCACACTATGAAATTTGGGTATCCCGTAAGGGACTAAATGTAAGCTTACTTCAAAGGCTTGACGTTTGGCGCAGAATCCGTGATCCTCGATGACGGGAGGGGAGACCTCGGAACTCTTGAAAAGCACCTTCCAGGCGTCCTCGTGCTTCGTTTCGAAGAGCCGGGATAGAGTCTGGTGCTGGGCCGGGTCGAACTCCCACAAATTGAAGTCCCGTCGTTGACACGGGAGGATCCGGCGGAAGAGCATGACCTGGACCACGTTGACAAGCTTGACCTTCTTGGTCACCAGGTCTCGGACGCAGGTTTGGAGTCCGGTCACCTCTTCCGGATTGCCCCACGACAGGCCCGTCTCTTTCCAAGATGTGAGCCGGGTGGGGATGCCGGATCAAAATTCGGGGGCCGCTGCCCACTTAGGGTCACGCGGCTCAGTGATATAAAACCACCCCGATTGCCACCCTTTGATGGTTTCCATGAAGGCACCCTTGAGCCAAGTGACATTGGCCATCTTGCCCACCATAGCACCTCTGCATTCCGCTTGTCGGCCTTTCATAACCTTCGGCTTGACGCTGAAGATCTTCAGCCATAGGCCAAAGTGGGGCTGGATGCAGAAGAAGGCCTCACACACGACGATAAACGCCGAGATATTGAGGATGAAGTTCGGGGCCAGATCGTGGAAGTCCAGGCCGTAGTAGAACATGAGCCCCCGGACGAACTGGTGAAGAGGAAAACCCAGTCCGCGGAGGAAATGGGGAAGAAAAACAACCCTCTCATGGGGCCTGGGGGTGGGGATGAGTTGCCCCACATCTGGAAGCTGGTGCGCAATGTCATTAGACAAGTATCCGGCCTTCCTCAGTTTTTTGATTTTCCCCTCCGTGACGGAGGAGGCCATCCATCTACCTCCCCCTCCGGACATGATTGGAGAAGGTTGAGGTGGGAAGTGCGGGCTTGGGCCCTGGAGCTCGAGTGCGCAGGGACGGATAAGCAGAGGAGGAAGAAGGCGTGAATGGAAAGGGCGGATTCTTATCCCCTTATATGGGCAGCCAAAACTACGAGCCCCCCACCAGCCTAATAAAACTCACTTATCTCCCAAGCGCCGCGGTTAATGGCGCGGTTGGGTTACCCACACCCGTATTGATGAGAATCCCGGAATAAGGGGACACGATCTCTGCTTTGACAAGATGTGCCAAGGAAACCGCCTCGCTAAACGCGCTGAGGTGGAACAATAAAATGAATAAAAGCCTGGCCGTGGCATGATGTCACGCCGCGGAATACGTCAGCAGATCCGATTAACGCAAATATTATTCTCTCTATGGTGGAATGTGGAACTTATTTTGCAGAGCCGGACACTACCCTAGTGTTCAACATCTTCTATGAAATATTCGGAGGAGAAACCCGCCTTGCAATGCCGAACACAACTTGCGCGCCAGACTCGTCGTCATTTAAGCCTGGTTCAGGGGCTACTTAGGGAGTCCTGGATTAGGGGGTGTCCGGATGGCCGGACTAAGACCTTTGGACGGACTCCTGGACTATGAAGATACAAGATTGAAGACTACGTCCCGTGTCCGGATGGGACTTTCCTTGGCGTGGAAGGCAAGCTTGGCGATACGATATGAAGATCTCCTCCCATTGTAACCGACTCTGTGTAACCCTAGCCCTCTCCGGTGTCTATATAAACCGGAGAGTTTTAGTCCATAGGACGAACAACAATCATACCATAGGCTAGCTTCTAGGGTTTAGCCACTCCGATCTCGTGGTAGATCTACTCTTGTACTA
>NC_057804.1:620452922-620461097 GCF_018294505.1 Triticum aestivum
AGAGGGCCCGAACCTGGGTAAAAACATCGTGTCCCTTGTCTCCTGTTACCATGCGCCTAGACGCACAGTTCGGGACCCCCTACCCGAGATCAGCCGGTTTCAAAACCGGCAGATCTCGGGTAGGGGGTCCCGAACTGTGCGTCTAGGCGGATGGTAACAGGAGACAAGGGACACGATGTTTTTACCCAGGTTCGGGCCCTCTCGATGGAGGTAAAACCCTACTCCTGCTTGATTAATATTGATGGTATGGGTTGTACAAGAGTAGATCTACCACAAGATCAGAGAGGCTAAACCCTAGAAGCTAGCCTATGGTATGATTGTTGTTCGTCCTACGGACTAAAACCCTCCGGTTTATATAGACACCAGAGAGGGCTAGGGTTACACAGACTCGGTTACAATGGGAGGAGATCTACATATCCGTATCGCCAAGCTTGCCTTCCACGCCAAGGAAAGTCCCATCCAAACACGGGACGAAGTCTTCAATCTTGTATCTTCATAGTCCAGGAGTCCGGCCAAAGGTTATAGTCCGGTCATCCGGACACCCCCTAATCCGGGACTCCCTCATGAGGGTTTCGTCGGATTACTTTGGTCCACCCGAATGGGAGTACACGGCCGGGTATTCCTTGTGTGGGTAAAGTGCGCTACCTCTGCAGAGTGTATTTAATCTATCGATAGTCGTGCCCTCGGTTATGGGCAAGACTCAGGAGTAACTCACACCATGATCAACTTTTATAATAAACCTTGCAAACCAGTAGTTGTTGTGATGCATTGTTTTGTGGTGAACCTGGAACACTCGAGGTGTTCATGAGTGATTGGTTTCAGTTAGGACCCTGGTGTGGTCATCGTTGGTTACGAAGTAACCGTCTGGTAAGCGAGTCCTTGTGACTCGGTGCGTTGTTTGGTTGTTCTGCATAGCTTTGCATTTGTAGTAATTTCTTGCATTAATTTAACTTGATTAATTATCATGATATTGTCTGTCATCGTGCTTATGCTTGTTGTGAGCTTGCAAGTACATTCCATGTACTGACCTGGCATGTCATGCCAGTTTTCAGGCAAACTGATTCGCATCGGAGCGCATCCCGTGTCTAGGCCGTGTCCACATTGGTGTCCCTGTGCCATGGATTTCCGCTACGTCATTTTTCCGCCGCCGCGTAGTTTCGTGTGATCGAGGCCCCATCCATGTTCATTAAATAATGTACATACTGTCCGGCCGAACCGTGTGTGCCTCTTGGCCTCGAATCTCGATGTAATATCAGACCTGTGTACCACGCTAGTATCAATAAAGTGGTTATATCTGTACCATGTTGTTGTGTATTACCAGAAGACTCGATCTCTGGGCTGGCAATGCAGGGTAAACCGGTTGCTCTGAGCTAGGGTGCCACAGTATTCTTGAAGAGCAAGCAAGATCAGCTTGGATATCTGATTGTCTCCACCTTGAGGATTGATAAGGGCTTGGCCACCCTGACTCAAAACCAGGAGAGCTTGGAGACGATCATTGAGCAGAAATTCTATGATATTGATGTCAAGGTAACTGAGATTTAGTCATTAGTTGAGCAACTTCATGATGAAGTGGAGGAGAAGAAGGGCAAGTCTACTACAGATGCTTTCACTAGAGTGCCTAGGAGTCAGAGGTCTGTTGCAGTGCCTGTTCTAGACACAAGAGCTACTACATCTGCACGAGCAATCACAACTTCAGTGCTACCAGCTCCATCTTCAGCTCCACCAGCTCCAGCTACATCTACAGAAGCTTTCGTCCTTGGAGTCATCTCTACACCACCTCATGGAGACGAAGCTTGAGACACGCATAGCACTATGCATATTTACCACTTTTTGGTAACTTGTTGCCAAAGGGGGAGAAATATGTATAGATCATAGTCTCCGAGAGAGAGAGAGAGTGCGTTGCTTTTTGGTCTCTCTTTGCTTTATTTGCGTGTTTGCTTGATACACTATGTCTTTTGTGAGATACTTGGATGATCATGTGTTTGATCATATGCTACCCTTAATGTGTGCTTGAATGACATTATCTTTCATATCTATCTATGATCATTCACTTTGCTTGGTGATGAGTGCATGTTTTCAATTATTATCATTTTGAGCACTCCACCAAGATGTATGTGACATGGAAGAGAAACCCATGATCCTAACACATTGTGCATTTGCAATCCAAAGCAAAATTTTAAATAATGCACAAATTTAGGGGGAGCTCTTGCTTTTTACATACTTCTCAGAGCGATGATGTATTTCAATCTTATTATCTCTTATCGAAGCTTTGATCTATATGTTGTCATCAATTACCAAAAAGGGGGAGATTGAAAGTGCAACTATCCCTGGGTGGTTTTTGTAAAGATTTACAACATATAGCTCATTGAACTAATGCCATTACAAGATAAATATTTCAGGAAAGTTCAATGATTGGCATGGCATGGATAAGGAATGTGGACCCCTCAAAATGCTAAGGACAAAAGATTGGCTCAAGCTTCAAAGTCCAAGACTCTACATTTTCCATTTTAGTGATCCAAGATCACATTGAGCATATAGGAAAGCCAATACTATTAAAGGGGGATGAGGTGTTGCTTAAGGGCTTGCTTGCTCAAAATGCTTAGTGGTATGCTCCAAAGCCCTCAACCACTTTCTCATATCCACATATGTCCCAAACCTAAAGTCAAACTTGGCCCCACCAATTTGAACTATCCGGTGCCACCGAGTCCATTTGACATAGCCACTGCCAGAAACCCTAGTATTTTCGGTCTCACCGATAGGGATCTCGGTCTCACCGAGATGGGATTGCAAACTCTCTGTTTCCCTTTGTAACATTTCGGTCCAACCGAAATGAGTGATCGGTCCCACCGAGTCTGCAATGCAAACTCTCTGTTTCCTTTTTGTAATGCTTCGGTCCCACCGATACGAGCAAATAGGTCCCACCGAGTTTGCCTGACCAACTCTCTGGTTTGCTTATTACCAAAGTCGGTGTAACCGAGTTTCAGTACGTAATCGGTCCAACCGAGATTACGTTATGCCCCAACCCTAATGATATCGGTCCTACCGAGATGCATGTCGGTCCCACCGAAATTGTCTAATGGTCACATATGAACTGAATCGGTCCGACCGAGATTTTTGATCCGGTCCAACCGAGTTTGGTGTAATGTGTGTAACGGTTAGATTTTGTGTGGAGGCTATATATACCCCTCCACCCTCTTCTCATTCATAAGGGAGACCATCAGATTATGCCTACACTTCCATTATCCATTTTCTGAGAGAGAACCACCTACTCATGTGTTGAGACCAAGATATTCCATTCCTACCATATGAATCTTGATCTCTAGCCTTCCCCAAGTTGCTTTTCACTCAAATAACCTTTCCACCAAATCCAATCCTATGAGAGTGAGTTTAGTGTTGGGGAGACTATCATTTGAAGCACAAGAGCAAGGAGTTCATCAACAACACACCATCTATTACCTTTTGGAGAGTGGTGTCTCCTAGATTGGTTAGGTTTCACTTGGGAGCCTCCGTCAAGATTGTGGAGTTGAACCAAGGAGTTTGTAAGGTCAAGGAGATCACCTACTTCATGAAGATCTACCCTAGTGAGGCAAGTCCTTCGTGGGTGATGGCCATGGTGGGATAGACAAGGTTGCTTCTTCATGGACCCTTCGTGGGTGGAGCCCTCCATGGACTCGCGCAGCCGATACCCTTCATGGGTTGAAGTCTCCATCAACGTGGATGTATGATAGCACCACCTATCGGAACCACGACAAAAACATACATGTCTCCTATTGCGTTTGCACTCTCCAAACCCCTCCCTTTTACATTCTTGCAACTTGCATGCTTTACTTTCCATTGCTTATATACTCATTGCATGCTTGCTTGAATTGTATTAAGATTGCTTGACTTGTGAGAAGTTGTTAAAATCTGCCAAGAACTAAAATTGGGAAAAGGCTAAGTTTTTTTTTGGTCAAGTAGTCTAATCACCCCCCCCCCTCTAGACATACTTTCGATCCTAAAATTGGTATCAGAGCTTTGGTCTCCATTTGCCTTTCATGGGTGAAGCCCTCCATGGATTCGTGCAGCCGTTAGCCCGTTACCCTTCGTGGGTGGAGGCCTTCGTGGACTCGCGCAGCCGTTACCCTTCGCGGGTTGAAGTCTCCATCAACGTGGATGTACGATAGCACCACCTATCGGAACCACGACAAAAACATCCATGTCTCCTATTGCGTTTGCACTCTCCAAACCCCTCCCTTTACATTCTTGCAAGTTGCATGCTTTACTTTCCACTGCTTATATACTCATTGCATGCTTGCTTGAATTGTGTTAAGATTGCTTGACTTGTGCTAAGTTGTTAAAATCTGCCAAGAACTAAAATTGGGAAAAGGCTAAGTTTTTTTGGGTCAATTAGTCTAATCACCCCCCTCTACACATACTTTCGATCCTACATAAATGCACTAAAAACAAGTGTAGTAAATGCAGGGTGTATTTTTTGCATGAAATGTAAACGCAGATTTGGAATGCTAATGTAGTAATGCAGAATGTATTTTTGAAAAGTGCACACACCTGTGGTCAAATTACAATTATGAAGATTTTTCAGGAATAGCTTCTCTTCTGGAGGGATCCCTTGGTGTGATCGAAAGTACTTAGTTAGTGATGGCTTATCAACCAATGCATGATTGTGTTCAGCAATAAAGTAAACCACCTCCCACCAACCATCCTTTAGCTTCACAACCATCCTTGCTCTACACCCTGTCTGCACTATTGTATCCCGCTTTATTTTCTTGGACTTCTCTTTTTTTCTGCACTCATCATCAAGGAAGACAATCTCATCATCCGCACCATCTTCTGCATTTGTATTAATATCTTCAATCACATCTAGGGCAGGGATAGTTTCCGCACCTCCGTCATCAACTTTTGTTTTTTGGAACTTGTTGCAAACAAATTGTTGCTTCTCCAACAGACCAGTAATTGTGGATTTCCTAGAAGTGTTCATCTTGATTGAAAACCCAAGTCGGAGAGCGTAGGCATTGTAGTGTTCTTGAGCACACTCGAGAGTATCAAACCTCATGCCTATGAAAGGCTCTCTTGGTTGATACCAAGCTTCATTGTCATTATCATTTCTCACAATCCCTTGTCCAATAGTTCCACCTGTTTCAACAAACGTTGTTGTGTCATCAAAAGTTTCGTCTTCCGTCTGCATAGCTTCTTCAGGCGCAACAGGAGCATGTTGGGTACTCATGGGATTAGGTGATTCCCCTACAACCTCATTGTAGCCTCCATCAGGTTGTGGGGCATTAGGCTGCATGCAGTACATGGGGTCTTCAACTCCAACCCCACCAGTAAAACGCACTTCAGAGTGACCATCATCATCAGGAAATTCATTTAAGTCAATCATCACCAACCTATTTGACAAAAAAGCAAATAATGATTTTTCAGGCAACTAATAACAAAAATGAAGGCAACTCTAGAAGCAAATGTACAATACAGATTTCATGAAAAAATGAATGTTCATTTTCTGGCTTGCATTAATATCCTTTAATGTCCTTCATTCTCCAATAGTGACTCTTTTAATATATTTTTGTTTTTATCTTTTGTTTATAAGGAATTGCAAAAAGGCGAAGACATGGTTTATGATTCTTTCAGTTTATTCGTCTCTGCTGAAGTTACAGTGGCAGATATATCTTCACTTACAAATGTACAATACGAAGAAGGCAGAAGAATACTATGTAGTTTTTCTTTTTTTTCGTTACCATTTTGTGGTGGTGTGGACCATATGTGGTATGTGTTTCGAACATGTGTGCTTTGGACATGACACAGCTTTGTATGACATGTTTGCAGGACATCCTTTTACTACTATATTGTTCAGACATTGCTTTTTGCTTCATTTCTGCCAAAGTTGTATCAGGGTTGCCACATGTTTTGTATACATGGTTTACAATGCCTAAGTACCATTTTTTATTGGTAGTAGGACTATGAAGCTGGGAAAGAAGTCCAAAAGATGGCAACTTATTAGGTACTTCTTCTACCTATCTCTTATTCTACATATCTTTCTGCATTACTGAATAAAGAAGTTTTTTTACAACACTTTCCTGCAGTAGAACAGGACTTGCCTACAAAGTATTATAGTACTTGCCCACATTTTTTATATCACAATACTTGCCTACAAATAGGACATGACTTGCCTGCATTATACTCCATCCGGCCCGAAATACTTGTCAGAGAAATGGATATATCTAGACGTATACTAGTCATAGATACATCCAATTTTATCCATCTCTCCAACAAGTATTTGGGGCGGAAGGAGTACAGTACTTGCATACAGTGCAAATTTCTCTATGTTTACAGATATCAAATATGGTACTTTGTATGCAATCTGTAGGAAACTGTACACTACTTGCTTATATATACATAAGCTTTTTTGCATAGGGCGTGCATCCAATTTGAACTTGCATACAAACTGTAGGAAATTTGCTTCTCTAAAGTTTATTCTACTAGCTTTCTACATAGCAAAAAACCTTACTATAACATAGCTTTTCTACAGTTATGTATATTTTTCATAGTTTTTCTAACCATGACCCGTGTTGTTGATGCCAAACAGGACCTGCCTCCTGATCTGATCAAGTTGCCTACCCCCATATACATGAATTTTTATAGTCAATCTTCAACATTTCACAATGTCCAAAAGAAGGCATCTTATTAGGTACTACTATCTGTTCTTCTACCTATCTTTTCTGCATTACTAAATTAAGAAGTTTTATATTTCTCTACAGCAGTTGCCTGCAGTAGAACAGGAACTTGCCTTCATTACATTACAGTACTTTCCCAAAAATTTATATTACAGTACTTGCCTGGAAACAAAACATGACTTGCCTACATTTTTTATGAACAACTTTGCATTGTACATAGCAAATAACCTAGCTAGATCCTACCTCCTCTACATTATTATGTTTTTTTGATACACAACCAATCCTATGACCTTGAGGCGCAAAAGAACCTCAATTTTCAATCTAATCAACTTGCCTACCCCCTCATTTTTCAATCTAATAAAGATGTAAGACTAAAGACGTGGCAGAACTGTACAAGTTGCAGCAGAATCACGCAGAACATGAAGACTAAAAACTGTAGCAAAATTATATCTCACTTTTACATAGGAGTTGCATTTTTTGTTTCTAGACTTTTGATTCGCGTGTTCTAGACCTGATCAGGGGGTTGTCCTTGAAGTGCTTTTTTGTCACTTCTTAAAAATTTCTATCGCACTTCTACAAAACTTGTTACAGAACTTGCTTGTAGATATAATTTAACTTGTCAACCTTGTGGATACAACTTGTCTACAACCATGTGGGTGCAACAGAACCTGCTTCCAGATCTGACTTTGCTAACCCTGCGGATGCTAATTTGTCTACAATTCTATGCATCCTCCTCTATTTTTTCCTACGTCTTTATGCTCTTTTTGACTTGCAAATCCTTTTTTTTGTTGCAGCAATGAGGAAGGCCATGAGGGAAAAGGACGAAGATGGAGATACCAGCAGATGTAGGAGAGGGGCAGGGCTAACGGGGGAGGGGTCACTACTAGGAAAACGCTTATAGATAGAAGTTTACCAGTAGCATTTGTTTGTGACCCCACGCTACTAGTAGTTAGTAGTAGCGCTGGCTAGAAAGAGCACTACTGTTATAAGTTAGCAGCAGAGCTTGTTATCTAAACCCACGCTACTGCTAAGTGTAACACACCACAATAACTGATCACTAAATATTAGCAGCGCTTGTCTCCGAACCAGCGCTACTGTTAGTTTTGGATCTATAGCGCCTGTTGATATAAACGCGCTACTGCTATTTTTTCTATCTATAAAATTTTACTAGTAGCATGTTATTTTAGCCCGTGCTATAGGTAGTGCACCACCAGCCGTAGATATTTTGCAAGCTGTCATAGCAGTAGCGCGCATAGGAGACCCGCGCTACTGCTATGCCCGCCAGCCACCTACCACCTTTCCCCTCCTTCCTCCCCTTTCTTCTTCCTCCCCCCTTCTTTGCCCTTCCTTCCTCCCCTTTCTTTCCCCCTTTCCTTGCACCTTGCTTGTTCCAATGCTCCCCCTCCACCACCCCTCCATTAGAGCCCTCCCTTCCCCTCTTCTTTTCCCTTCCATCACCCCCTCTTCTTTGCCCCTCCACCACCCCTCCATTAGAGCCCTCCCTTCC
>NC_057804.1:620461456-620465630 GCF_018294505.1 Triticum aestivum
CACCACCCCCTTCCATTAATGCCTTCCCTCTTCTCCTCTCCCTCTCCTCCCACTCTCTCCCTAGATAGCTAACTAGTTAGAGCTATATATCTAGAGCTACTAGGTAATTAAGAAGAAAGGTGCTCGATATCCCTCTCGACACATAGGTGAGCAAAAAAAGGTGTTTGTGTGGATAGCACCAAAACTATATATATATATATATATATATATATATATACATATATATATGGGCGATATGAGAATATATATACTGAATTGTGTGTGGCATAATTTGAGTTGCCTGCATTGTGTATTTGATGAAATAATATGTGGGTGACTTGAATTGCCTATGTTTTGCCAAATTGTCGATTCAATTCCGTTTCGGCGAATTTCGGGCATGCAAACTCAATATGTCCTATGTTTAGGGAAGGTCATGCCAAATTTTTGTATGAATTTGATCCATGCATGCATATATACGTGGTTATAATATTTTCTCCACCCGCGGGTGATCATGAAAGTCAATGGAAGGATGGTGGAAAGATACTGGCAATCCGTTGTGGATGACATGTATGAAAAAAGACTGAGGGATGTTTTATGTCCGTCTCGAAAATGCAAAGGAAGAGTCAGGCTCGACCCCTTTAAGGGTGGTAAATTCAAGGCGCACCTGCTCATGCATGGTTTCATGCATGGCCATACTCGGTGGATAAGTGAAGATGATGGTGATGAGGAGGAGGACATCGACGGGGCAGGAAATAACGACATGGGGCCACCAGACGAAGAGATGACCGATTATGTGCCCAAAGAGGAAGACGGCCTCGGAAATGTTGATGGCGAAGAGGCAGTTCAAGGAGGAGAAGACGCGGACATGCCACCGTCTTCGTCGCTACTAAGTTCAGCCATGCGGGACCCGCATGTTCGAGACCTGCTTCGCAAGAAGACGACTAGCGACAGAGCTGCTTCTAGAGAGGAGGCCAAACTGGCGCAACTGGAGGTAGACTCGATGACTCCTCTATATGATGGTTGCAATAATCCCGAGGTGACCCGCTTGAGTTTCACACTAGAACTTCTAAAGATGAAGGCAAAAAATGGACAGATACAAGTCTGGATGAGCTTCTGAAGTACCTAAAGAAGGTTCTTCCCACGGGAAGCCTATGTCCTACTAGTGTCGAGGAGGCAAAGAAAATCGTGTGCCCTCTTGATCTGCCACATATTAGATATCACACATGCATCAATGATTGCATCATATATCGGAACGAGCATGCGGAAAAAACCATCTGTCCAAAGTGCAATGCTTCACGATATAAAAAGGCCGGAAAGAAAGCTCCACAGAAAGTTGTATGGTACTTTCCGATCACTCCGCGTCTACAGCAGTATTTCGTAGATCCTAAGGAAGCAAAGCTTATGCGCTGGCACGCGGAGAGGGTGAAGCCAGATAACGGAGATGAACCGAAGCTGAGACACCTCGCAGATGCTAGCCCATGGAGAGCATTAAATGCTGAATTTGAATTTTTCGCAATGATCCAAGGAACATCGTGCTTGGTGCTAGTAGTGATGGCATGAATCCATTTGGCAACTAGAACACCAATCATAGCACATGGCCCATGTTTGTATGGATGTACAACCTCCCCCCTGGTTGTGCATGAAGGAAAAATACATACACATGGCTATGCTTATTCAAGGGCCGAGACAACCGGGAAATGATATAAATTTGTATCTCGGGTTACTGAAAGAGGAGTTACAGACCTTATGGACAACGCCGGCCAAGACATGGGATGCAAGCAAAGGAGAGTATTTCTACATGAGAGCCGTGCTGATCATGATGATGCAGGACTATCTCGGTTACGGCTATCTCTCAGGCCAGGTGTACCACGGATATTGCGGATGCACGAGGTGCATGGATGATACAACTTCTCTGCAGCTATCGAAAGATGGCGGGTCTTCGAAAATCATGTACATGGGGCATCGAAGATGGCTCGAGAAGGATGACCCATGGAGAAAGCGTGAAGGTCTATTCAATGGTAAGGTTGAGCATCAAGGTCCTCCACGTAAGCATAGCGGTGCATAAATATATGAGTTATTGAAGAACTGGGAAGAGTGCCCCTCGCCCGGAAAGACAAAGAAAAAGGCGCCAGAGCCCCTGCTGAAGATATGGAAGACGAGATCTGTTTTATGGGACTTGGAATACTGGCCCATACTCGACATGCCTCATAGCCTTGATCAAATGCATATCACAGAAAATATCCTTGAGAATTTGCTTGGAACATTGATGAACATGCCGGAGTGGATCAAGGATGGGCCGAAGGCAAGAAAAGACTTGCAATTTTTGAAAATCAGGAAAGATTTCCAAATGCCTGGTAAAAGGTTGTCAGAGAAGACCGAGATGGAGACAGAGAGGAAAGATAGGGGAAAAAAGTAAACAAGAAGGAAGAACAATATAGCCCCCCCCCCCTCTTGCTTCACCTTAGATCTGGAGGAGGTCGATCAATTGTTCAAGTGCCTTGCCAGAATCAAACTTAGTTCCGTATACTGTGGGAAGATAAGCAGATATCTAGACACTAAGAAAAAAAGGTTCAGTGGGATGAAGTCTCACGACTGTCATGTGATGATGACGGAGTTACTCCCGGTTGCACTTAGTATGGACACACATGTGCGTGAGGCACTTACTAACCTATGCCACTTTTTTGATGCTATCTCTCGAAAGTCGGTCAGTGTGAAGCAACTCCATAGGCTACAGGAAGAGATCGTTGTCATACTGAATGAGCTAGAGATGTACTTCCTGCCCGCGTTCTTTGATGTCATGGTGCATCTATGTGTCCACATCATGGACGACATCATCGACCTAGGGCCGACATTCCTGCATAGCATGATGTCGTTCGAGAGGATGAATGGGTTATCAAAGGATTCATTCGTAACATGTCCCGACCAGATGGAAGCATAGCCCAGGGATATTTGACCAAAGAGTGCATCTCTTTCTGTGAGAGTTATCTGACCAAAGACGACCCGGTTGTTGGTTTGCCCGTCAACAAGCACTGTGGAAGGCTCGAAGGCAAAGGTCACACCAACAGTCATAGGGATGTGAATGTGTTACGCTCAGGCCGACAAAACGACCTTGACAGGGCAAACTTAGTAGTGCTACAACACCTAGATGTGCTAGAAGATTTCGTGACACTGCACAAAGAGACCATCGCAAAGAAGTACCGTGACCGTGGGGTGCACAGGACGGACTTTCTTGCGTTGGTTCAAAGAGAGAGTTCTGGCTAATCCCCTGGAAGAGGGTTGTCCGAACGAAACACTCATATATGCCTTAGTACATGGCCCTTCGACCAACCTCACGACTTATCAAGCATACAGTATCAACGGATACATGTTCTACACGGAGGAGAAAGATATAAACAGTGATGACCAAAACTCAGGGGTGACGATGGAAGCCATGACCTGGAATGTAAATGAATGATATTACGGAAGGGTCGAAGAGATTTGGGAGCTTAACTACTCTGGATTGCATAGCGTGACGATATTGCGTGTCAGATGGGCTAAAAATGTACATACAGAAAACCGACATTTCACTACCATGTGTATACCCGACTCCGATGATAGCGGTACCGTCAACGCCATCGCCAAAAATGAGCCATGGGAACACGCTAAACACGTGACACAATGTTTCTTCATAACTGATCCAATCAATCCCAGCCGTGTTGTCGTGAGGAGAAGCAAAAGGAGCATCGCCGGAATGGATGGAGTCGCCAACGAGGAAGACTATGACCAGTACGGTGATCCGATGACGGAAGATGATGCTGATGACGACGAAACATATGTCAAAAGAAGAATGAAGACTACATTACCTACGAAAGATCGTAATCCCTGGAGAAGGAAAAGTCACGACCATGGGCTCAATTATTCGACAACGAACAAAAGAGAGAAGAAGATCAGTCTGAAGCGTCGTCGTCGCCCAAGCTCACAAACTAATCCCAAAGTTTGTGTGTGTCTAGCTATTTTGTATACCGCCAATAGCGGTCAAATGATGTAAGATATATATTATAGTAATTATTATCCGGAGGGTAACAATGGTATATTGCAAAATGAAAGAAAAATAAAAAGAAAAGTGCAAATGAAAGAAAAAGAAAGGAAGTTTAGCAAAATGAAATGAAAATAAAAAGAAAAAGGAACTAATAAGTTGTGGAAAATGAAATGCAAG